>NW_028248238.1:0-14000 GCF_964263255.1 Lissotriton vulgaris | reverse complement strand
CGTCGGAAAACTAAAGAGTCCGGCCCAGACTGAGGTCGCTGGGTTGGACGTGAGACAGACATCGATCTCCTCTCTCCTTGCCAACACGATGATGCCAGCTGTGGCCCATATAAACATGCCGGTGACATTATTCATAGCAGGAAACAACGTCACTCATGTGGAAGCCCTGCTGGATTCGGGGGCCACAGGGAACTACATTGACCTCGAGTATGCTGCATCCCTGGGAATTGAGTGGGAGAGAAAGAAGGAGCCAGAAAATGTAAAAGCAGTTGACGGCTCTTCCTTGACCTCTGGGCCAGTAACCAAACATACGGTGCCTCTGCGCATGCAGCATGAAGAACACCATGAATTCATACAATTTGACATGATAGCGGCGCCCCAGTTCCGCCTCATCCTCGGCATGCCCTGGCTGACACTCCACGATCCTGATGTAAGCTGGTCAGCACGAACGGTGACGATGAACTCGGCCTACTGCAAGGAACATTGCTGCAAAAATTTCCAGGAGATAGCCGAAGACGTAGAGACCCCGTGGGCGCATCATTTGGCGGTATCCTGTGCGGAAACCCCGAAAAAGACCAGCTCTTTACCCAGAGAATATGAAAGGTTTCATGAACTCTTTGACAAGAAGAAGGCAACTAGATTACCCCCGCATCGTGAGTACGATTGCTGTATTGATCTTCTACCCGGGGCAGCGATTCCATGCAGTAGAGTCTATGCTCTAGCAGAGAAAGAGAACCAGTATTTGAGAAAATACATTGATGAAAACATGGCCTCCGGATTCATTCGCCATTCCACTTCCCCTGCTTCCTCCCCTTTATTTTTCATCCCGAAAAAGGATTGTGATGAGTTGAGACCCTGTATTGACTACAGAGCACTGAATAGTATCACAGTCAAAAACAGATACCCCCTTCCGTTGATATCCGTTCTGATGGACCAAATCAAAGGAGCCCGCTATTTCACCAAGCTGGACCTTCGTGGGGCCTACCATCTGGTGCGCGTAAAACAAGGCGACGAGTGGAAGACCGCATTCCGCACCAAGTTTGGGCTCTTTGAGTATAGGGTAATGCCATTTGGTCTATGCAACGCCCCTGCCGCCTTCCAATATTTCATGGATGAGGTGCTAAGGGGATTGTTAGATACCATATGCATGGTATACATCGACGATATACTCATCTATTCGAAGACCATGCAAGACCACGTACAACATGTCACTGAAGTACTAGAACGCCTGCAACAACACGAATTGTACGCCAAACTTGAAAAGTGTCTCTTTCATGTCCCCGAGGTGTCCTTTCTGGGCTACGTGATCAACGCTAACGGATTCCAGATGGAAACTGGAAAAGTAGAGGCCATCGAGAACTGGGCTACGCCACGGAGCGTTAAATCAGTGCAGAGTTTCCTGGGCTTTGCAAATTATTACAGGAGATTTATAAAAGATTTTTCCAGGATTATTCATCCCATCTCCTGTCTGCTGCGAAAAAATGTGCCATTTGTGTGGGGGGAAGAAGCAGATCTCTCCTTTCGCACCCTCAAGGAGCGCTTCACGCAAGCCCCCATTTTGCGCCATCCTGATGCCCAACTGCCATTCATATTGGAAACAGATGCATCCCAGTTCGCTCTGGGAGGGGTCTTGTCCCAAAGACACCCGACAACTGGACAAATACATCCCGTCGCCTATTATTCAAAGAAACTGAGCCCAAGCGAGATCAATTATTCCATCACGGATAAAGAATTGCTCGCCATCAAAAGAGGCTGCGAAGAATGGAGACACTACTTGTGGGGGGCCCGGCATACCTTTGAGATATACACGGATCACAGGAACCTTCTGTTCTTGAAAACGGCGAAAGCCCTCACACCAAGACAACTCCGATGGACACTCTTTTTCGCGGATTACGACTTCGTGATCAAGTATCGTCCCGGTCCACAAAATGGGAAGGCCGATGCCCTTTCCAGGAACCAGGATATCACAGACTCCGACACCATGGAACACAGTGAACCTCCTTCTATTCTGTCTGAGGGTGCCTTTCCCGAAAGCACCATTGCCTTGCTCACCTCCACTGATTTCCTCGAGGACATTAGGGTGTCGTTGACGGACATCGATATCCCAACCTGGCTCCAAGAAGAACCTCTAGGGCGCACACAAAACAACGACCTTTTGTATCATCACCATGCCTTGTATGTCCCGGACCCTGGCCTACAGATGCAGGTACTTACGTGGGCTCACGACTCCGTGCTGGGAGGACATTGGGGTGTCTATAAGACTATTGCCACCATAGAGCGGTCTTTCTGGTGGCCCAACCTCAGGAACGACGTAAAGAAATACGTCCGGAATTGTTCGGTGTGCGCACAAAGCAAGGCGATACATAACCGACCCGCTGGGTTGCTCCGCCCGATTCCCATTCCTCCCAAACCTTGGCACACTGTATCAATGGACTTCATAGTTGAAATGCCGTTGTGTCAAGGAAAGACAACAATCCTGGTCCTTGTTGACCATCTTACCAAAATGGGCCATTTTGTACCTTTGGAGAGAATACCTACCTCCGCAGAACTGGCACTCGTGATCCTGCAACATCTCGTGCGAGCCCATGGTGTCCCATCCGTTTTCATTACAGATAGGGGATCGCAGTTTACATCTCGTTTCTGGAAGGCCCTTTGCAAAACACTAACCATCGATGCCCGGCTCTCAACGAGTTACCACCCTCAAACAGACGGAAAAACGGAACGCCTCAACCAGACCATAGAGCAGTATTTGCGATGTTTTTCCCTACAAAACACAGTCGACTGGGTCACCCTCCTGTGGATGGCAGAGTTCACCTACAATAACACCGAACACTCCACGCTGGGCTGCTCCCCTTTCTTTTGTCTTTTGGGTTATCACCCGAACATTCTTCCTTTTGAATGGCCTGTAGCATCACAGCTGCCGAGCATCCAAGAACACCATGCTCATCTGCATGCGGTCCAAATCGACGCCATTCATCATCTGGCAGCTGCCCAAGCAAAGCAGAAAAGACATGCGGACACGAAACGCAGTCCTGAGCCAGGGTACGAGGTGGGGGACAAGGTATGGCTTTCCACGAGATATCTCCATCTCCGGGGTATCAACAAACTAAAACCCAAGTACATAGGGCCTTACAGTATCGAGGAAGTGATAAACCCTGTGGCCATGAGATTGTCCATTCCTCGCACCTGGCATATCCACCCCGTGTTTCATGTGTCCCTTCTCCAGCCCTGCCCCGTAGAGACTAGACTACCCGTTCAACCCCCTCCTGTACTGGTGGATGGGTTGGAGGAATATGAGGTGCAGGAACTGTTAGACTCAAGGTTGTTCCGGGGTAGGGTTCAGTATCTAGTACATTGGAAAGGGTTTGGGGTCGAGGAACGCACTTGGGAACCCGAACAAAACCTCCATTGTCCCGAGTTGGTGGTTCGCTTCCACGAGGAGCATCCGGGGAAGCCGGGTCGACCGCCGAGTCGGCAGTCCTTGAGAGGGGGCTCTGTAGCGCTGTTGTCCACGAAAGGACAAAAAAGGTACGCAATAGGCAGAAACCGCCGGGACACTACAACTCCCAGAAAGACTTGGGTGCTGGCAAACCGGAAGTGGTTGTGGGAACGGAGATATATGCAATCCCCCAGCGTAGCTCCGTGCTTGTCAATCTTGCCTTCCTGTCAAGAGAGAGAGAGCTTGAGCGCGGACGCTTGCCTTCCCGCACGGAGGACGCCGGATAGAGTGGTGCGCGGACGCTTGCCTTCCCGCACGGAGGACGCCGGATAGAGTGGTGCGCGGACGCTTGCCTTCCCGCACGGAGGACGCCGGATAGAGTGGTGCGCGGACGCTTGCCTTCCCGCTAGGAGGACGCCGGATCAAGTGGTGCGCGGACGCTTGCCTTCCCGCTCGGAAGACGCCGAATCTTTTTCCTTCTCGAACTTAGAGGTAGGAACCTGTAGTGCACGGCCGTGCTAGAGATACTGTTTATGTTTGTTTCTCGTAGTCCAGAGGTGGAGCTACAGTCCTTTTGTTGTCATCCATCGTTTAATACCTCTAGTGACAATAACTAGTAGGTGCCATTCGAAGCCACCCCTATCCTCCCTTTCTGGGTACCTGGAGGTAAAGGAACACTTGAGACTCAGTATTACCGAACCGGTACTACATCATCCAGAATCCTTTTCTTTGGGCATCTCCCTTTTTGTTCTTTGTAAGTACGGGTTTCCCTTTGAAGTCTTTTATAGTCTACGAACTGTAGGCAGGGAACTAATGGTCTGTTCCTTTTTGTTTTCTCAGTAATTGTTGTGACCTGAAGACCTCCTTCTCTAGTGACCAGACCAAGAGGGGTACTTCGCAACAACATCCTCCTTCGTTGTTTTATCCCTTTTTCCTGGAGTGCCTTCTGTCTTATGCATGAGTACAGTGCAGGGAGAGTGGGCATTATTTGGGAACTGGGATACTATTCTTCGCGCTGTGGTCCCCGCCGGCCAGTACCTGAAGGTTAGTGGCTTATGGTTTCTCTGCGTGGGATATCTGTGGGTTGCTAACCGTTACAGTAGTAGAGGGGTAGAGGGGTAGACAAGGGGTAGAGGAGTAGAAGAGTGGTAGAGGGGTAGAAGACGGGTAGAGGGGTAGAATGGTAGAAGAGGGATAGAGGGGTAGAGGAGTATAGGTGAGAAGGGTAGAAGGGTAGAAGAGGAGTAGAGGGGTAAAAGGGTAGAAGGGTAGAAGAGGGGTAGAGGGGTAGAAGAGGGGTAGAGGGGTAGTAGAAGGTTAGAGGGCTAGTAGAAGGGTAAAGGGGTAGTAGATAGGTTGAGGGGTAGTAGATGGGTAGAGGGGCAGTAGAGGGGTAGAGGGGTAGTAGAGGGGTAGAAGAGGGCTAGAGGGGCAGAGGGCTAGAAGAGGGCTAGAAGGGTAGAAGCTGAATAGAGGTGTAGAGGGGTAGAGGGGTAGAAGGGTAGAAGAGGGGTAGAGGGGTAGTAGAAGGGTAGAGGTGTAGTAGAGAGGTAGAGGGGTAGTAGAAGGGTAGAGGGGTAGTAGAGGGGTAGAGGGGTAGTAGAGAGGTAGATGGGTAGTAGAGTGTAGTAGGGTAGAGGGGTAATAGAGGGGTAGGGGGGTAGAAGGGGGTATAGGGGTAGTAGAGGGGTAGAGGGGTAGAAGAGGGGTGGAGGGGTAGTAGAGGGGTAGAGGGGTAGAAAAGGGGAAGAGGGGTAGAAAAGGGGTAGAAGAGGGGTAGTAGAATGGCAGAGCTGTCGTAGAGGGGTAGAAGGGTAGTAGAGGGGTTGAGGGGTAGTAGAGGGGTAGAGGGGTAGAAGAGGGGTGGAGGGGTAGAAGAGAGGTAGAGGGTAGTAGAGGGGTCGAAGAGGGGATGAAGAGGCATAGAGGGGTAGAAGAGGGATAGTAGCAGAGTAGAGGGGTAGAGGGGTAGTAGAGGTGTTGAAGGGTAGTAGAGGGGTAGATGGGTCGTAGAGGGGTAGTTGAGAGGTAAAGGGGGCAGAGGGGTAGTAGAGGGATATAGTGGGGTAGAGGGGTAATAGAGGGGTAGAGGGGTAGAAGAGCAAAAGGGTAGTAGATGGGTAGAGGGGTAGAGGGGTTGAAGAGGGGTGGAATATGGATAGAGAGGTAGAAGGGTGGAAGAGGGAAAGAAGGTAGAAGGGTAGTAGAAGGGTAGTAGGGGTAGAGGGGTAGTAGTGGGGTAGAGGGGTAGTAGAGGGGTAGAGGGGTAGAAGAGGGGAAGAGTGGTAGAGGGGTAGAAGATTAGAGCAGGGGTAGAGGGGTAAAAGAGGGGAGAGGGGTAGAAGAGTAGAAGAGGGGTAGAGGGGTAGAAGAGGGGTAGTAGAGAGGTAGAGGGGTAGTAGAGGGGTAGAGGGGTAGTAGAGGGGTAGAGGGGTAGAAGAGGTGTAGATGCATAGAGGGATAGAAGAGGGGTAGAGGGGTAGAAGAGGGATAGAGGGGTAGAAGAGTGGTAAAGGGGTAGAAGAGGGGTAGTAGAGGGGTAGTAGAGGGGTAGAGGGGTAATAGGGTAGTAGGGTAGCGGGGTAGTAGAGGGTTAGATGGGTAGAAGAGGTGTAGAGGCATAGAGGGGTAGAAGAGGGATGGGGTAGAGGGGTAGAAGAGAGGTAGAGGGGTAGAAGAGGGGTAGTAGAGGGGTAGGGGGTAGTAGAGGGGTAGAGGGTAGTAGAAGGGTTGAGGGCTAGTAGAGGGGTAGAAGAGGTGTAGAGTGGTAGAAGAGGGGTAGAGGGGTAGATGAGGGGTAGCATCAAGTCAATACATTGAAGGCAGGATGTACAGGAAATTCAGAAATATACAGGAAGGTGACAAAGAGGAGGATGGGGGAGGGTCCCCAGAGAAGGACAGGGGAGTAGAGGTAAAGCTTTGAAGATTATCTTTCCCGCCAGACAAATAGATTCGATAGACTGTAGACAGAGAAGATCCTAGTCCTAATGGATGACGGACATTGTGTTAAAAAAAACTGCCATGTTGGAAAAGTATCTGTCCATCAGTGGTGTACTACATTATACACTAAAGGGCAATTTTCCGTAAACAAGCTGTAGCCAAAGTATTTAAAAAATATACTGTATTGCATTAGGAAACATCTGCCGCACAAATTCAGCCCGGTGACTGATGAGGAGGGAGGGGGAGAAGGGAGGGGTTAGTGAGAAGGAGGGAGGGGGAGATGGGTGGGGTAGTGAGAGCAGAGAGCAAGGGGGTGGAGGAGCATGGAAATCAAAAGTGATTAGCGCGCTGTAAGGCTTAATGAGCCCTTAAAGAAAGACAGATGGCGGATGTGCGCGTGCACGCACGCGTAACCACAAGTTTGAGGCCAGCAAAAGCATCTGGTCGGACTTTTAAAAGCCCCCTTATTAAATGTCTTGCCAGAGGTGCGCATGCGCTGGCTCAGGCGAGACCTAAAAAGCAATCAGCTTCTAGTAGGTGGAGGAGCGGTGCGGAGGTGAAACGGAGATGACAGACCAAGCCACAGTCTGAAAGTTCACCTAACCGCTCCTCCATGCCAAGGCCCAGCAGCAGACGAGATCGGATCAAAAGTTGGCTGGCAGCATTTATCCCAGGTGGCTATTATATAGTCATTCCGAGAGACGGAGGGATAGGGGCCTATATGCACAATAAATAAAAAGAATGCAGGTTAAAAAATAAAAATAAACACTTGGTGTCTAAATACGTAGGGCAGAAGCTTCCAATAATGAAACTAACATAGCAGTTGGTGTATGTCCTGCAAGATATAGTAAATGTATGTCCTGCAAAAATATCGTAAATTGTTGATTGTCATTGTAAAGTTTATAAACGACCTCTTAAGTGTATTCGATCTTGAATGTTTGGACGATTTCTTCTTAATGGCAGACAAGATACTTTTTGGGCTTGGAAAATGAACACTAATTAGGCAACAACATCTTAAGGATTTTGAGAGACATGGGCCATACGTCATTTGGGGGCCTCTGTTCGGATTAGGTGTGAATTTACTAAACAATTTCAGCTCTTTCGCACCCTCTCTGGCCAGGTCACAGACAGTGCACAGTCAGTCACACTTGTTCAAATTTTAAATCTATTTACATCTAAAATTCAGGGATACAGCAGCAGCTCACTAATATTGCAAATAATTACTGTGAAATTTATTTATTTATTTATTTATTGTCATTTCTAAAGCGCGGCGAATACCCGTAGGCGTCTCGGCGCTGGCTGAGGGCATAGGTCAACATCCAGGAGAACCAACGGAACCTTCCTAACTATTGATCAAACAACCAAGTCTTAAGTTGTTTACGAAATATAAGCAGGGATGGACTGGTCCTTATGTAAGAAGGTAGGGAATTTCAGAGTTTTGGGGCGGCAACCAAAAAGCACCTATCGCCCCAGGTGACTGTTCTAGTGCGTGGTACTACTAGATGATTGTGATGGGTGGAGCGGAGAGAACGAGTTGGTATGTAACGGAGAAGGTTATGTTTGAGAAAGTGGGGGCCTTGATTGTTGAGTGCCTTGTAGACAATACACAGCGATTTAAACTTAATTTGACTGCGTATCGGGAGCCAATGAAGTTTCCTGATGGTGTTGGAAACAGGTGCAAACTTGGGAAGTCCCAAAAGCAGCCGGGCTGCTGCATTTTGAATTGACTGCATCTTGTTTGTCACTCGAGTTTGGGCATGTAGAAATAAATTCTGTGACTTCCTCACATTTCTCGTATGTGAGGTCCTTTTTTTATCACAGAGACGCTTGTTTTATGGATGCTGCTTGAAACATAAACACAACTTTCTGCAAACTGTCTGCAGCAGCCTCTCGTACATCACCCACATTAAAATAAATTAAATAAAAACGTTATTTAGAGCAAATGAATAATTATTAAAGGTCATTAGGGTAAACTCTATGCCCCATGCTTTTCTGGGGACCTCTGTCAAGGGCCCCCCTACAAGCATGGGGCCCTGTGTCAGGGCTCACTTTGCCCATGCTTTAAAACGTCTCTGCCTAAAGGGAGCAGGCTTTTAATGGGCTGTATGATTCAGGTGCTAAGCACCTGAAGAAAAGAAAACTTGAAATGTGCCCCTGCCCAGCCCTTATGTCTTATCATTTACTTGGACATCTATAAGTAGTGTAGTTCCTATTTTCCCAATAGGCCCTGCGCATTGGAATAACATAAACAGCAGTTTAGACGTAGAAGTGCGGTCTTCCAGGTCTCTACTGACTATGCTAAACTTAATTGGGTTTGTACCAACTAGCTCAGAGGTCACTGGAAACTTTCTTGACTGAATAGCAAGTGATCAGCTTCCCTGGCACAGACAAGAAGGGATTCAGTTTTCCAACAACCGCATAAACATGACAACTTTGCTCCTTAGAATAAGAGTCAATCTCTAGAGTCGTGTGAAACAATAGACAGTTATTTTACTCAGTCAGTTGTGCAGATTACTTTCACCAAGATACAGAGAATAGAGAGACGGGCGTTTTCAATAAAAGGTATTATTTATTGAACAGTCTTTCTTCTCATGCAAGAGAAATGAATTGCCACAATTGCAAGACTTGTTATTATAAAAAGTGCGTACAGTAAAAGGAGGATTGCGAAATAATACTGTAAAAGCATATATATGGTTTCTTAGCCACACAATGGTTAAAATGAATAAAATATATACATTAGGCTAACGTACTCAACTGGTGCTTCTAACTACGCCTACCCTAGTGTACCTGACCTAAGCCTAATACTTGGGAGGGAGTAAGTAGCAGTTTAAGTTAAGTTGGTTTTGCCAAGGTTGGCTTCAAGAATTCTCTCTAAGGGTTTAGTCAACACCATACCTCTGGAATAGAATGTTGGAGGACTTGTAGCTCCTTCCAGGACTCGATATCCCAGTCACTCGCAAGAGTAGGCTGGAAACGCCGGAGCTGGATTTTCTCGGCAGGAGAAAAGACAGCGTCTCTCTCAGAGCGTCAAGGAGGAGGAGGGGCAGCGTCCGTGGGCTGGTTGCATCTGCTGGGCTCTGCAAGGGACAGCTGTTCGGCTCCTGTATTCACCACACCATCGTTCACGCTTTGCTTAAGGCAACACTGGTATTATTTATACCTGAAAGGTGCCTTGTTTGACGTAAGTTTTTGGACATAAGACGTCAATAAAGATGTCACTAGGAAGTGATCGTCCTTTCAGTGCTCATTAGAGTTCTATTACTAATCAAAACATAGCAAGCGGGGTTTTCCCAGGTTGCTGGGTTTTATCTTGTTGAAGAACTCGGAGTGTAATCTAGGAATCTTAGATAGTGGCTTCTGCTGCGTCATGTACTGTAATGAGCTGCAGAGGCGAGTTTCTGAAATATGGCTGAAATATGGCTCTGATCGTTTATGCCATTATAGGGGTATGAATGGATTATAGCCGTATAGGGGCATAAGGTCACAGTATTGATCGGGGTCCTAGATTTGAACACGACATATACATATGTTGAATATCAAGCATGCTGGAGTTAGCTTGTTTCTGAGAAATTAGATGGCCAAACTTATTGTGAGCAGAATCGGAAACACATGTCATGTGATAAATGTAAACTGTGGATTAATTGCAAATTGGAATTAATCACAGCGCAGCGTTAGGCTCTGCATATACTGCCTGCATTCAATCGCAGTCAATCTTTCTCTTGCAAACAAAGTTTTACCTATTCTGGATATAAAAAGAGAAAACAATTTAATAAGCCACTTGTTAACCTGAATTACATTATGTCAAGGAAAGGCACATCCATCCAGCTTTGAAGAAGATGGAGACAATTCCTGTTAGTCACTCACGCCTCCAAAATATTACGCTAACAGAAAGATTGAGAACATGATTATAATACAGGCAAGCAAATGCACTTTCATCAAGTTGGATGGATGGTTGGATGATCTCTGGTGAAAGGCTACATTTCACCAGTCCTGAAAGGCTACATAGATGGATGGATGAGTGGGGGAAGGGTTACAGGAGAGTATGTCCAGAAGGATGAGTGGATCTATACATGAATGGAAGAATGCACCATCTGATGGACAAATGAATTGATGATTTTCTACTGAATTGATACGTGGATGGATGAGTGAATGGGAAAGTCACTAGAAGGATGTATGTATATATGTATATATGAACAGATGTATGTAGTGGATGATGGAAACGTATGAATTACTGGGAGGATGTTTCAGTGAATTATGTCATCCGGACTCGCTCGCTAACATAAATCCCCATCTCTGACGCCCTCACCTCTTTAAAATTTCACCAGCCGCCACTGATGTCTGTTGGGCAGGTCTAAGACAGCTAGCCAAATGGACATGCGCACTTAAAAGTGCACATACCACTCCATTGCTCCTCCCTCCCAAGGCCTAGCCCTGCCCCTCCCTAAACATGCTAGCTCAGCCAGCAGCTGAAAAATAAAACAATAATAAAATATTGTTTTATTTTTCACCTGCTGGCTCTGAGCCAGTGGGGGGACACTCTTCCATCTTTGCGAAGGAGCCGCAGCTGAATGTAAAATCAACACCTGCATATCCCACTTTAACTGTCTCAGCTCTTCAAGATGTCCATACAATCACTTTTATAGCTCACACTACACTTGTCTGTCACAGGCTCTGCTGTTGCAGCTCTCTAAAGAGGCCCCTGAGGCATTAACAGAGGTTGGTATGATCCCTTCCCACATAGATAAATCCATACCAAAAAACATGCACTGGCAATGCCAGTAGGTCTTCCTTATAATGGGAAGTGCCTCTCCCATTACTGGTGATTTTAGGCACTAAATGACTCATACTAAATGCCATTTGATAACTTTATTTCGGTCGAGAGACCATAAAAGTGCAATAAAATATGTACAAGCACAGTAATAAAACCACAAATACAATTGATTTAAAAAGATATTAAACAGTGAGTTATCAAAGAATAAGCAGATAAGTGGATGTGGGGCATTATTTCGTACTAGAAAAAAGAGTTCTTCTCCGCCACATGCCAAATAAAAAACGGGAAACAGCAAAAACAATGGGAGGGGCAGTGTCATAGGTTAAAACTCTTGTAGCTTGGGCACATTGTCTAAACCCCACATTTTTGCACAGTGGAAGGATCCAGTACTTCCGAATTCCGCTATATGCGGGGCAGAAAAAGAATATATGTACAATGTCTTCCCTCCAATAGTTGCAAGCAGGGCAATTGGCCTCTGACAAGAGTGACCATCTGGATGTAAGTGCCCCTATTGGTAAGGAGCCATTCCTCAGTTGGGTGTACAGTTTTCTTGCGAATGGGGGCTGCACCAAGTCCAGAAACACCTCCGTCCTGGGGCTAACTTTCGTCAGAAGAAACTCTGTGGTCAGCCTTCCCAGGGAGGTCGAGCAGTGTAGAGTTTTGAGGTTGTAAGACTTTACAGCCGCCACTATTTGGGACCTTTGCGTCCTCACACAGCAATCTTCCGGTGCATCCCAAAGTTGTGACATACCAAGTTGATGGAAAAAAGCCTTGACGTGGGCCAGCCAAGGTATGTTCTTGTGTTGTAGCTGGCCCCAGATTGCAGTGAACTCTGCCCTAAAGGATGCCAGCTCCGGCACGGACCAAAGTCTTCTCCAATAGAGCAGCGGTCGTGCAGCTGCCAGCTCATCGATGGATTCTAAGCCTAAGTCTAGGCGTAGTGGTATTAGGGGAGTACGTTGTGGGAGAGCTACCAAATGGCGCAGAAAGGCATGTTCAACCTTCGATAGCTCATGTACTTTCATATGTCCCCAAAGTTCTGCGGCGTACAAAGCTGCTGGCCTGACCTGCATTTTGTAGATCTCAAGGGCAGGAGTGACAGGTTTAAAGGTCGAAGCGCTATGAAATCTGCCTATACCTCCCGTAATCTGGGACAGTCTCAGAGATGATTTAGAAACTTGGTGGTCCCATGTGAAATGTTCAGTCAATGTGACCCCCAAGTATACAAAAGTCTTAACACGCTCCAAGGATATTCCATTAAGCATAGGATTTGGGCAGGTATGTCTCGGGGGATTGAAGATCATGAACTTTGTCTTCTCCAGGTTGACCTCCAACCCCCGTGAGGCACAAAAGGACACAAACCCGTCCAGGACCCGCTGGATGCCCGTTGATGTCCGCGATAACAACAAGGTGTCATCCGCGAACATCAAAGCGGGCACCCTACCAGTGGCCAGACGGGGAGCATCATTGTCCTTGATGCCAGAAAGTACATCAATCAGACCATTAACGTACAGGCTAAAGAGGGTGGGGGCCAATACACAGCCCTGGCGTACTCCCCGGGTAACGGGGAAACGGGCTGATAGTTCCCCGTTCTTTCCACATTTCACCTGTGCATAATTCCCTGTATGGAGTCTGATGAGGGCTTTCAGCAAATAGGGAGGGAGACCAAGCTCCTCCAAGACCGTCCAGAGCCTCTCCCTGGGAACCAGATCAAATGCGGCCCTCAGGTCCACAAAAACAAGATAGAGGTTGCCACCCTCTATTCTTGCAGTTTTCCAGTATAGGACCTGGAGTCGAAAGATCTGGTCCATGGTCGAGACCCCTGATCTAAATCCGGCTTGAAGGGTGGTTAAGATTTTATTCTCCTCCATCCAACCCAATAATCTATTGAGTAGGATTCGCCCCATCAGCTTCTGGGTGGTGTCAATTAAGCTGATTGGTCTGTAGTTAGATGGGGCAAGCGGACAACCCTTTTTAAAGATTTGAACGATCTCAGCTCCAAGCCAGGTCTCGGGCAATGCCGAACCGTGCAGGACCGCATTGAACAAGACCATCAGATATCGGGCCCAGATTTTAGGTTGGGAGCGAAAAAGGTCTCCAGGGAGCCTATCAAGGCCAGGAGCTTTGTTTGGGGGCAGCCTCTCAATTGCCGACTCCACTTCTTTAAGGGAAATGGAATCGGTATTAAATGTAATAATCTTCTCTAGGGCACCTGCTTGTCCCATCCTGTCGCCGGGGCCCGAGACCCCCGGCAGTCTATACTCATGCAGGGAGTCTTGAGCCAGTGGGGTGAGTTTAGGCACTAAATGACTCATAATAAATGCACTTGCACTCACTCATCCATTCATCTACCCACTAATTCATTCTTGCACTCACTCACTCACCGAACCGCAATCAAAAACTCAAAATCAACAAACATATGTAGAATAAATTAAAATAATAAAATGAAAAATATATAACAAAAGAAAATAAGGCTGCATAAGCATGGCAGACATCGGCTTAGAATTAAAAAGAAAACTATACATAGCAGTGGGGAAACATTTTGGAATGGTATTGTATATAATGTAAAATTGCTGAATCGATCCAAGATGGCTGACTTCTTGTTTCTAACCATGTCGGTCAGTAAGTAACATAAAACAAATTCACTTTGAACAATACTATTCCAAGATATTTGCCTGGTTTAAAAATAGCAGCCTCGTAGGAGGCGGCACAATGTAGATTAAATAAGCTGCAAGGAAACAGAGCAGTATCTCTGTCTGGGGTGTTTTTGGACACTCCAAAGAAAAATCAAACCTAACAAAATAATAAAAAGCTAAGTAAAGAAAAAGAAAGCTGATCTTTAAAAAGTGG
>NW_028248237.1:0-148176 GCF_964263255.1 Lissotriton vulgaris | reverse complement strand
TTTATCTACCTGCACACTTGTCTTTTATACCTTCAATTCCCTAGTCTGTATCCTTACACCTCAACCAATCAGTCTGTCACTCCTGTTGCACTGTTGTAGTGACCCATTCAGCAATTTGTTCTAATCCATTCACTGCACTAAAACTCAAGCACTTATAAATTCAGTCAGGCACTGTCCTTGCAGAACTGTAATCATTCAGTCAGTACCCAAGTACTCATGCAGTGAAGTAGGCCTTAGGGCTTGAACTGCTTATTGCACTATTCTTGTAGTCCTCTATCTACCTGCACACTTGTCTTTTATACCTTCAACTCCCTAGTCTGTATCCTTACACTTCCACCAAGCAGTCTGTCACTGCTGTTGCACTGTTTTAGTGACCCATTTAGCAATTTGTTCTAATCCATTCACTGCACTAAAACTCAAGCACTTATAAATTCAGTCAGGCACTGTCCTTGCAGAACTGTAATCATTCAGTTAGTACTCAAGTACTCATGGAGCGAAGTAGGCCTTAGGGCATGAGCTGCTTCAAACCGCTGTGCACTATGCTTGAGTCTTCTACCTACCTGCACACATGTCTTTTATACCTTCAATTCCCTAGTCTGTATCCTTACACTTCCACCAAGCAGTCTGTCACTGCTGTTGCACTGTTGTAGTGACCCATTCAGCAGTTTGTTCTAATCCATTCACTGCACTAACAGTCAAGCACTTATAAATTAAGTCAGGCACTGTCCTTGCAGAACTGTATTCATTCAGTCAGTATCCAAGTACTCATGCAGCCAAGTAGGCCTTAGAGCATGAACTGCTTCAAACCGCTGTGCACTATGCTTGTAGTCTTCTACCTACCTGCACACTTGACTTTTATACATTCAATTCCCTAGTCTGTATCCTTACTCTTCCACAAAGCACTCTGTCACTGCTGTTGCACTGTTGTAGTGACCCATTCCACAGTTTGTTCTAATCCATTCACTGCACTTAAACTCAAGCCCTTATAAATTCAGTCAGGCACTGTCCTTGCAGAACTGTAATCATTCAGTCAGTACCCAAGTACTCATTCAGCAACATAGACCCTACGGCATTAACTGCTTCAAACCGCTATGCACTATGCTTGTAGTCTTTTATCTACCTGCACACTTGTCTTTTATACCTTCAATTCCCTAGTCTGTATCCTTACACCTCAACCAATCAGTCTGTCACTCCTGTTGCACTGTTGTAGTGACCCATTCAGCAATTTGTTCTAATCCATTCACTGCACTAAAACTCAAGCACTTATAAATTCAGTCAGGCACTGTCCTTGCAGAACTGTAATCATTCAGTCAGTACCCAAGTACTCATGCAGTGAAGTAGGCCTTAGGGCTTGAACTGCTTATTGCACTATTCTTGTAGTCTTCTATCTACCTGCACACTTGTCTTTTATACCTTCAACTCCCTAGTCTGTATCCTTACACCTCCACCAATCAGTCTGTCACTGCTGTTGCACTGTTGGAGTGACCCATTCAGCAGTTTGTTATAATCTATTCACGGCACTAAAACTCAAGCACTTATAAATTCAGTCAGGTACTGTCCTTGCAGAACTGTAATCATTCAGTCAGTACCCAAGTATTCATGCAGCGAAGTAGGCCTTAGGGCATGAACTGCTTCAAACCGCTATGCACTATGTTTATTTATTTATTTATTTTATTTATGCCATTTTTAAAGCGCACTGCAACCCTACGGGCATCCTGGCGCTATGAAGAAGTGTGACTATGAACTGAGCATCAAGGGCAGGATGAGAGGATTGAACAGGTTACTTTGGGGTAGTTAGGCTTTAGGGAAGAGCCAGGTTTTTACCTTTATGCGGAAAGGCAGCAGTTCACTTGTTTTCCTAATTGCAATAGGAAGGCTGTTCCAGAGATGGGCTGCTGCTATGCTGAAGGCTCTGCCATCGTAAGTAGCATTCCTGATTCTAGGTACGCTAATGAGATTAGTGGATGATGACCGAAGGGTCCGTGTGGGCTCATACCATTTAAATTTGTTTTGTAAAGGTTTGGGACCCAGACCATGTGCTGCTTTGAAGACAGTGCATAGAGATTTAAAAAGAATCCTCTGATGCATGGGCAGGCAGTGTAACTTGGCTAAAGCTTGAGTGGTGGAGGATCGTCGTCCTCGAGAGAGTGCCATTTTGGCTGCTGCTGCCTGGATGCTCTGGAGTCTGGAAATCAAATATGCAGGAGATTCCAGTAGCAGAGCGTTGCAATAAACTAGGCTGCTAAGTATAGTGCTCCTGACTACGGTTACTCTGGTCTGTGCTGGAAGGAGAGGTAACAGCTTTCGGAGGCCCCGCATTAGGGTTAAGCAGCTGCTCACCTGTTTGTTGACGTTGGTCTCCAGATTTAAGTTGTCATTAAAGCTGACCCCAAGATTCCGCACCGTCTTTACTGATGTCAGTGGTCCATCTGAGGCTGAAGGCCAGAAGTCAACAGGCAGGCTTCTGGCGATTCTTCCCACTTTGCATTGCATTATCTCAGTTTTACCGCTGTTAAATTGTAACGAGTTACTTTTTAGCCAAGTTGCCATTTCCCGCATGCAGGTGTGAAATGTCTCAAGTGATTCTGCGTGGGCGCCATCAAGGGAAATCATCAGCTGAGTGTCATCGGCATAGTTGATCACGCTAATGCTGTGAGCCTTGATGATGCCCATCAGGGGTTGCATGTGAACATTAAAAAGGATTGGGCTGATCGCAGACCCCTGTGGGACCCTTTGTGGAACTTTAGCAAACTCAGACTGGTATGGAGGGAGTGCCACTGCCTGCCAATTATCTGTCAGGTATGAACGCAGCCAGTAGAGCGCCGCTCCTTCTACTCTAAATGTTTTCAGCCTTGTCAGTAGGAAGTCATGACTCACCGTGTCGAACGCGGCGGACAGGTCCTGCAAAATTAGGATTGCTGATTCTCCCCTGTCCGCCCTCATTCGCAGGTTGTCCATGACCATCAGCAGAGCTGACTCGGTCCCGTGGGCTGGTCTATACCCAAATTGCTCCTCTTCAAGGATGTTATTTGTTTCCAGGAAGAGGGACAGAGACCTACTGACCAGCCGTTCCATGATCTTAATTGGATACGGCAGGAGCGAGATGGGTCGGTAATTCTTGTGGCAGCTGGGGTCCAAATTCGGTTTCTTTAGCAGGGGTGTGATAACTGCCTGTTTCCATTCCCTTGGTACAATGCCTGTGCCGAGGGATTGACCGCATAACTGGCGGAGTACGGGAAAGAATTCTGCCCCAAATTCCTTTACCACTTTATGGGGTAGAGGATCCAGTGGGGATCCAGATGAAATGTTAAGGGCTATTTGCGCAAACTCTACTTCTGCGGGAGTATCGAATTTGTGAAAAGATGGCATTTGGCATTCGGTGCCCATCCATTCCTTCTCTCTTCTACCCGTTCTCCATGCTGCTCTGGTGCTGTGCTAAGAAAGTGGGGGCATCCTCCATACTCTTTATTAATTTAGTAATTTTTTCCTGGAAGAAGGAGGCCAAACCGTCACATAATTCCTGCGAAGGTTTGATATTGCTATTGGCACAATTAGGGTGGGACAGTTCTTTTACTATCTTGAAGATGTCGCGTGATTTATTGGAGCTCTTTAGAATAATGGCTGCAAAATGTACTGCTTTCGTTTTCAGAAAGGCAAACATTCACTGGATGTTGTCATCAGTGATGTCATCAGTGATGTCATTTGAGATGTCATCAGTGATGTCATGAGTGATGTCACTGACCATGTCATGCATGATGTAATATGAGACGTCATCAGCAGTGGATTGCAGGCGCGCGAGTTATAGTTAGCTGAACTAACTATAACGGGTGAATTTCAGTGGTTCTGTATGAGTGAAATGTCCAGCTAACTATAACATGTGTGAAACCTATGGTTTTTTCAGTGAATATATCTATATCTATCTATCTATATATATATACATATATATATATATGCATTCTGGGGTTTGCAGTTCAGGACTACGCCAAGAACTACATCAGGTGGATCCTTGAAATTGGGGCGGGGCCTGTAGTCACATGGCTTCATTAGGCAGCAGGAAACTCATTGTGAGCGTAGATGGGAGCCTCGTGGACACTTATGGCGCTGAGGAAGGCAATGGCTGCCGAAATGCATTCGCCGGTTTCACCTGAATAAAGTGCTTCCTTACTGTCCTCATTGGTGGCCTCTGCTCTTTTCAAGTGAAGGAGGTGTTTGGACATATATATATATATATATATATATATATATATATATATATATATATATATATATATATATATATATATATATATATTACCTACTGGTGGTCGCCAGAAGGTAGTTATAGTTAGGATTTTTTTCAATGCAAAATCTCAAAATTCTATTTGGAATAACTTTGGCGCCGGTTCACAAATCTGCTTGAAAACTTCCTCAAATTGGCCTCGCCTTAAAAGTTTCGGGGGGATTTGTCAAGCAGGGGCCGAGATAAAAGGGGGTCCCAAAACGTGTTTTCCCCATTTTAATTTCCATAGGGCGGTCGAACTCACTTTTAGCCCAACGGCTGAATGGATTACCACCAAACTTGGCAAAATTGTAGGGACTGGTAGCCCGATGTGCCTTTGCTATGTCTCAAGATATGTGCTCCAGTGGATTTTGTGCAATTTAGGTTAAAAAAATATATATATCTATGGCAGCGCCCTGGTACGCGCACCGGGCGCGCCACGCGACTTGTGCGCAGAAAGCTGATTGGCTCTGGGATGTCTGTAAACATTCAAAACAGTCCGGAGCGGCCGCCATCTTGTGTCTCGGTAGGATCGAGACACAAGAGGTGGCCAAAACAAAGGGGGAAATGACCATAAGGGGGCAGGGTATACCCACCCTGATCCCCTAGGTTTGATGTGGGGGCTATAAAAGGGCCCCGCGGGGCAAAACAAAAAAAAGTATGATTTTTTTCGATTGTCGCGGAGGGAGCGCCCGGTACACGCACCGGGGAGCGTACCGGGAAGCGCACAAAAGAGAAAAAAGAATGCCAGAGTTAAAAAATGTTGGCAATATTTTATAAATGGGAGGTAGTTCTGAAAATAACTTTTTTTAATTCTTTTTGTTGTTTTATATTTTTTATATTATTTTTCTTAAAAAAAAATTTTATTTGTATTTTTGAACAATTTGATATATTTTTTTTTTTTTTTAAGGGAACAAACCAAAAACAGGGAATTGGAAATGGCTCAACAGGAGCAAAAAAAAAGAAAAGAATTACTGCTTCCTTTTCTTGCTGCATTGGTGGTTGTCTACAGCATTATTTATTAAGGTGACACTAAGTTCACCATAACATAATGTTTTGCCACAGAAAATGCAAACAAATTTGAGGTTGCTGAATTTTTGCTGAATATTTGGCACCGTTTGGCGTTCTTCAGGACCAGAAAGTTAGGGTACAGTAGAGGAAGTGCTGGCCACAGGGGGTGGGTTGTTTCAAAGTTCCTGTACTTCAGCCTGGGCTAAGTTATTGGGATGCTACCTCTCCATGTGGCGGATCATGGTAAAATTATCAAAAGAATATTTCTTTGTGGGATTGCCCATGGAGAGAACTTTGTCACAAATAAGACAGGTGACTTTGGGGGCGTTCACCTTTTTCTGGTCATCAGGAAAAGAAAAGAATTGCCAAATAAAGTGCACTTTAACGTGCCTTTGTCTTGGTTCTTCAGGCAGGAAGCGCCTTGGTTGTTGATCCTCCTCCTCTTCTTCCTCCTCTTCTTCTTCTCCTCCAAGAAACTGTGGTGGTGGACCTTCTTTTCTTGGTGGTGGGGGTGGTGGTGGGGGTGCACCAGCTGCAACAACAAGTGATGCCATTGTTTGCTCAAAAATAGCTCTTGCTCTCTCAATGAAGAAAGTAAGAATGAGGAAAAAAGGAGGGGGCTTTCATTATTTGGAGAAAAAATTATGAGAACCAATGAAAAGTGTGATTTTCAAGTCACATGACCCGATGCGCTTACGTTACGCGCTCCGGCGCGCTTACGTTACACGCTCCGGGCCGCGCCGCGGAGCGCTTCCGGGTGCGTTTAAGCAGCGCGTCATAAGACACATCGAGCGGGTACGCGATACGTCACGCTTACGCGACGCATCACAATGTTGTTTTCGATCGCAACATTGGCGCTAACGGGACGCTTCCCGGTTGGGGCACCGGGGCGCTTCAAAATACTACGCTTTCCGGGGCGCTCACCAGGGCGCACACTGGGAGCGCTCCAGGGCAAAAAAAAAATATATATACATATATATATATATATATATATATATATATATATATATATATATATATATATATATATATATATATATATATATATATATATATATATATATTTTACCTACTGGCGGTCGCCAGTAGGTATATATAGTTAGGATTTTTTCTCTATGGGATTTTTGAAAATTCTATGTCTAATAACTTTGGCGTTTGTGGACGGAATTGGCTGAAATTTTCAGGAAAATGGAACATTTTGTTTCTGAGCAGCCGCTGACAATTTGGGGGGGTTTCATCAAGGGGGGGCCGAGAAAAAAGGGGGGTCCCAAAACACGTTTTTCCCATGTTAATTTCCATAGGGCGGTTGGCCTCACTTTTAGCTCGAACGGCTGAATGGATTTGCACGAAACTTGGCAAAATTGTAGGGACTGTTAGCCCGATGTGCCTTTGCTAGGTCTCAATATATGTGCTCCAGTGGATTTTGAGTAATTTAGGTTCAAAAAAAGATATATATCTGGGCGGAGCCTAACCACACATCTGATCTGATTGGCTGTCAGCACTTCATCCAAGAAGTGTTGGCAGCCATCTTGGGACCAATATACATGATAGCACCTCATTAAAAAGCATTGTAGTTAATAGAGGGTTTTAGGACTTTAGTTACATTATGAATCATTTGTTGATGGTACCATACTCGTTTTAGGAATTGTGGTGGGTTCTAAGGTGATTTTACCATGTGAAAAAACCTTCTGCTGTGATATCATGAATATTGTTTGAAAGAAAACTAATATCTCATGATTTTCCCACAGTGGTTTGAAAGGGGATCTATAAGCTAAACTGAAAGCATATTTTCTTTAAATTCACATTATCTTTCTCAGTCATGTGAAAATGAAGTCTGACATTCTCAGTAAAACATGTACATCCAACAAGGACAGAGATTGTCAGTTGATTCCTTTGTGTTCTACTGCAGCCTCCTAGAGTGTTCTAAAGAACAACTAGAGCGCTAACAGTCCTACTTATTACAAAGGTATGGCACACCTGAAGCCATCTTGATTGGAATAAAGTGGTAACTCTTAAAACATTTAATTTAAAAAGAAACAACATGGGGGGTATATTTTGCCATAGAAAGTATGATTAGTGCTGCAGAATGAAAAATTAGGGCACATTTTGAGTGACTTCTCAAATCCTTTTCTATTTCATTAAAACATTCTGACATGCAGTCTCCCAAAATGGCCACCAGAGACAAAAGAGCCCAAATGTAGCCCAAATATCACCCAGATGTAGCCCAAGTATAGCCCAATGACAGAATGTCCCAGAGTGTTCTAAAGAACAACTAGAGCGCTAACAGTCCTACTTATTACAAAGGTATGGCACACCTGAAACCATCTTGATTGGAATAAAGTGGTAACTCTTAAAACATTTAATTTAAAAAGGAACAAAATGAGGGGGTATATTTTGCCATATGAATTATGATTAGTGCTGCAGAAAGAAAAATTAGGGCACATTTTGAGTGACTTCTCAAACCCTCTTCAATTTCATTAAAAAATTCTGACATACAGTCTCCCAAGATGGCCACCAGAGACAAAAGAGCCTAAATGTAGCCCAAATATCACCCAGATGTACCCCAAGTATAGCCCAATGACAGAATGTCCCAGAGTGTTCTAAAGAACAACTAGAGCGCTAACAGTCTTACTTATGACAAAAGTATGGCACACCAGAAGCCATCTTGATTGGAATGAAGTGGTAAGTCTGAAAACACTCAATTTAAAAAGGAACACCATGAGGGGGTTAATTTTGCCATAGAAAGTATGATTAGTGCTTCAGAAAGAAAAATTAGGGATCATTTTGAGTGACTTCTCAAATCCTCTTCTATTTCATTAAAAAAATTCTGACATGCAGACTGAAACATGCACTTTGAATACCAGCAGCAGACGTCCCTTGTGAGCAGTAGCTTTACTACAGTGATCTAATATGCAACTAGAGTGCTAACATTCAGAATTTATGGCAAATGTGTGACACATCTGAATGCCTTCTTGATGGAACCAAAGTAAACAAGCATTGAAAATGCAATAGATCTCGCCCTCGTTTAAGTTAAAGCCATTCTGTTTGTAATGAGGTGGCTTTTTAGCTTTGCTTTTATTAGTGTTTTTTCAACTTTCATGTAAATAACATGCATCTGTATGCATATAAGTATGTGTATGCATGCATTTATGTTTGTATTTATATAGATATACAGATGATATATGTTTATATATGTATGTATATATATATATATTCACTGAAAAAACCATAGGTTATAGACCATATATAGTTAGGAATTAGCATTTACAAAACCTTGAAAATTCACTGAAAAAACCATAGGTTATAGACCATATATAGTTAGGAATTAGCATTTACAAAACCTTGAAAATTCACTGAAAAAACCATAGGTTATAGACCATATATAGTTAGGAATTCGCATTTACAAAACCTTATTTTACTCACACAAAACCATTGAAATTCCATATATAGTTAGTTGCACTAACTATATATCGCGCACCCGCAATCCACTGCTGATGATGTCACATATTACATCATTCATGACATGGTCAGTGACATCACTGATGACATCACTGATGACATCTCAAATGACATCACTGATGACAACATCCAGTGACTGTATGTTTCTGTAAAGTTAAAATATGTCTTACATATTGAAGAATGAGTGGATGTATAAGTGTCTGGATGAAGGATTTAGTAGGTGCATGACTGACTGTATGAGTGAGTGATTAAATGTGTCTCACTGAGTGCATGGGTTAGTGACTAAACTGTCTTAATTTGTGCATCATTATGTCTGTTGTTCTGTAAACTGTTGCATGTGTTGATAAGTAGCTATATGAGTAACTATATGGGTTATTGATTGGTTGCCCAAGTATTTGTATGGGAGACTGAGTGTGTGTGGGGGTGGCTGGGAGGTGTATGACTCTGTGCATAGATGTGTGAGCAGTTGATTCACTAGATGTATGGTTTCAAAAGTGCATGTGGAAACAGCTGTATGGGCGGTTAACTGTGTGCATGAGTGTATTGGTGAGTGAATGGATATCTCAGTGCTACATGTCAAAGTATGTACATATGTAAAACACAGTACATGTGAGAGTTGACATATATAAATAACTGTGCATAAGAGCCAGTGAATGTGTGATTGGCTGTATGGATCATTGTGAACTTGTATCAGGGATTGTATAAGAGAGTAAATATGTGTTAGTATATGTTTGAATAAGTAAGGTGTGTATAACTGTATAGATGAGGAAATGGAGGTGTGATTGATTCTTTGCATGACTGACTAGGTGTGTGAGTAACTCCATGGATGAGTGACAATCTGTGAGTGTCTGTTTACACTGATTGTATCTAAGGTTATATTAGAGTCTGAAGAGGTTCATCGTATTATCACATGAATGATATTATCAGTGATGTGATCAGTAATGTCAAATGAGATGTCATCAGTGATGTCATCAGTGATGTCATTTGAGATGTCATCAGTGATGTCATTTGAGATGTCATCAGTGATGTCATCAGTGATGTCACTGACCATGTCATGAATGATGTAATATGTGACATCATCAGCAGTGGATTGCGGGTGCGCGATATATAGTTATTGCAACTAACTATATATGCGAATTTCAATGGTTTTCTGCGAGTAAATTAAGGTTTTGTAAATGCTAATCCCTAACTATATATGGTCTATAACCTATGGTTTTTTCAGTGAATTTTCAAGGTTTTGTAAATGCTAATTACTAACTATATATGGTCTATAACCTATGGTTTTTTCAGTGAATTTCAATGGTTTTTTAATAGCAAATATCAAAAGCTGTAAAATGTCAAGTACGTGGTAGGTAAAAACATTTTCGTATTTATGCACGCTGATGTGCTTTGAACGCTGCCCCCCCCCCCTTACCCCCTCCTCTTCTCTTTTAGGAGTATTCTCTCTTTGCAGATAGTGAAGGGTAGGTAACACAGGCCTTTGCCCCCGTTGTAACCCGTCGTGCCTGCTTCCCTCTCCATTTGATTGATTGTTATCCAAGCATTTACTGTTTTAGAATTGGTTCTCTTTGGTTCATTCTCTCTTTACAAACAAGCACAGAGTCGCAATACTCTGTTTAGTCTTTGCAGATAGTGAAAAATCGTGTAAAAAAACAAAAGGAATCGAGCAAAATCAGTAGGCCACTAATGGGATCTCTTTTTGACCTCGCTAAAAAAGAAACATTAGGAACAACCCCTCATGAGAAATACAAAACTAGTGAGATAAACTGAGCTCGAGACCATGATGGCTGCAAGACAGCTCGGCTCCGCCACCCACCCCGCCCAAAATAACGACAAACCCTATGCAAATATTATAAATATATACAACACACCAGCAAAGTAACAGGGTAAAACGTTTTATTAAATAAATATTTACATGGCAGCCTGCTGCAACATCCATCACTGTTCCTGTCGAGGTAGCATAGCTGGCGGCCTAGGAGTGGAGGACCGTTGTGCAAATTGCCCGGGGACGACACCATGCGCCAAGACTCGTCCCCAGTACATGCAGAGCTGATGTCCGACAAGTTGTGTGTGAGGATGCTTTGCTGATGCGGCCACCCCCACCACCACCTTTTTGTTGCCTGATCCGGCTAGCTCAATCGATCGAGCATGAGACTCATGCACTCTGATCTCCTTGGCCTCAGTCAAGCATCAATAGTACGATTTTCATACGTGAGTGTAGGTTTATGGTTTTCCATCCACAGACTAAAAGCCTGGAGTGGGAGTGAAAGAACCATAACTAGGTAAGAAGGAAGGCAGACGCTGTGGGAAGGACTCTGGATATGGTATGTTCCTTGGTCCCTGAGTTGCTTCGATGTCACTGCCTTGCACAAATGGCATAAGTCCTGGATGTTGGGTGCCATAGTTGAGGGTTCCGAGCAGCGCTTGTAACACTGTCTGAAGTTTATTTGCACCTGCTGCAGCTTCACTATTCTCAAAGTAAATGGGGGCTGTTTGTGGACCTGACTGCATTTGAAATCAATGTGATGCGGTGCCTCCCTGAACCGCTTGACGGAGACCCCCGAGGGGCGGTGTGATGGCGCCGACCCCCTCCCCAAGTCTTGTTGCCCTGGTGTGGCCTGAGATCACCCCCGGCATAGGCGGCCGGCTCCCGGGGTCAAGCGGAACTTTTTGCCTTTTGGTGACTCTTCCATTCTGAACAGTGTCCCACAATCCGTTTGACCTGAAGACACGTCCTGCGGTGCCCTAGTCCGACCATCACATATTCCTGCGCCAGGAGACTGCGTGGGATGCATTAGAAGGGAGAGGCGGCGCGAACGAGCCTCCCCCACCTCCCCAGGTGGAGGTTTCTTGCAGTGCAGCGATAGGCGGCTACAACAGGACTCTCAAAATGGCGGCCGGCTCTTTGGATTTAGGCCTGGTCCACTAAAAAGGCCCTGGGACACCTTGGAACTCGAACGCTTGACTGCTAGGGCATGGACCCCATTCCCAAAAGCGTCCCCTCAGCCTTGAAGATTTTACAAAAGTCACCGGGGCCCCCGACTCCCGCAGACTTCTGGTGGCAAGCGACTGCCATGATTGCTCGCGGAATGGCCACGACGTAGCCACGGGGTGCTCTCATGCTGACGACAGCTTCAATCTGAAACATCCAGAAACACTGTAGACCACAAATTCGATCAGTTCCGGTGGAGCCCCAACGTGACCCGGTAGAGAAGAACTTGCCCTCCCCTCTTTGACTGATTGTTCTTGTTGCCTGTCCCTTCTCTTGTCATTTAACAGAACTTTTTGGACTGCTGAAAGGGGTTGTATTCCGACCGCTGGTTGGTGGAGACATTTTGACTATATTCTGGACCTGCGTTGTCGCGTAATGCGTCATATGACGCGCCGCGTTAGCGCACCCGGAAGTGCTCCGGTGCGCAAGGCGCAGCTTCCCGGAATCGATCCAGAGTGCGGCGCGCAGCGCGTAACGTAAGCATAACAGGTCATGTGACTTGTTAATAAAACTTTTCATTGCTTCATTTTACTTTTGTTATTCTAATGATGAAAGGCTTGTTCATATGACCTAAAAATAACGCTTTTCATTGCTTTCGAACATTTTTTTTTCCCAAATGACGAAAGACCCACCTTTTTTTTCTCACTCTGACTTGTAAAGCAAAGGACCCAGATGCATTTACAGTTTATCACTAACAATGTTTCAGGCTAATGTATTTTCCCGGGAAATTTACAACTGTCCTGCAAGTAAAATATTCCTTTTTCGAGAAAAAGGGCGTTTCTTCGTCCCATGAGGGAGCCGTTGAGCAAAAGAGGCTCAGCCTGCTGCCTTAGTCGCTGATAGGCATGAATATCAGATTCTTATCGATCACTTTATGTTGCAGGAGTAGAAAACACAACAGCCCTTGGCCATTTATCTTTACTGCGTTCCTGCGTATTATACCTTTTAACAGTCATGTAATTGGACTGCTTTATTTCACTTGCCTTTTACTGATTCGAAAACAGTGGCTATTATTCAAAACTTTACCAATGTAGGTACTACTACCATGTTTTTTTTTAAAAACCTTTCTTGTGAAAATGTCAGTATACAAATACGGGCCTATAACCACGTGGGCCGGCCACGGAGCAAACTGGAATCGTATATGATGAGGGCACATTTACACTGTAGAAGAACGTAATGGGCGACCCATTAGATAGCAAGAACTAAGGTGTCTAACATTTGCGGAATCGGTGGACGTACATTTTATAATTAAAGTACGACAGGGCCAGTTACAATAAAATTATCTAGATATACATTTGCGGGCAAGTACCATGGGTGACGTTAATTCGAACTTTCAATAGTACAGTAATCAATAACACATCAGAACTTAATATCAATAGGGATGTCAAAATGTTCAATCAATTCTCGTCCCCACACGCCATGTGCTTCAAAACTGCATACGTATCTCGTGATATCAAGGTTGGGCAACCAGTACACAACAAGGAGTTACGAGTCCCATTTATACCGGCGCCATTTTGGGCGAGGCCGGGCAGGTCCAGGATATAGTCAAAATGTCTCCACCAACCAGCGGTCGGATCAGAACCATTTTCGGCAGTCCAAAAATGTTCCGTTAAATGACAACAGAAGAAATAGGCAACAAGAACAATCAGTCAAAAGAGGGGACGCTTTCGTGAATGGGGCCCATGCCCTAGCAGGCAAGCGTCCGAGTTCCAAGGTGTCCCAGAGCCATTTTAGTGGACCAGGCCCAAATCCAAAGAGCTGGCCGCCATTTTGAGAGTCTTGTTGTAGCCGGCTATCGCTGCACCACAAGAATAGCCGCAATTCAGCTAGATGGCGGGTGAGTCACTGTACCGCAAAAGCGGGCGGAACTCAACTGAAAGGAGAGTGAAACGCTAAGAGGCGCCCCACTGCAGATGAGGTGCCTCCACCTGGGGAGGCGAGAGAGGCCCGTTTGCGCCGCCTCCCCCCCCCCCGGGCACCCCACGCCGTCTTTCGGCGCAGCATTGTAGGATGGCCACACCAGTGAAACTTGCTGGACACCACCTCGGTGCCATCCGGATCTCGGCGCGTTCGAGTCACTGTACCGCAAGAGCGGGAGAAACTCAGCTGGACACGCCGTCTTTCGACGCAGCATTGTAGGATGGCCACACCAGTGAAACTTGCTGGACACCACCTCGGTGCCATCCGGATCTAGGCGCGTTGTGCTGCCTTCGGCGTACTGTAGCAGCAAGAGTGACCGCAACTCAGCTGGACACGCCGTCTTTCAGCGCAGCATTGTAGGATGGCCACACCAGTGCGGCAACTTGCTGGACACCACCTCAGTGCCATCCGGATCTCAGCGCGTTGTGCTGCCTTCGGCCTATTCGCACATCGGTCCGCTACTGACGCCACCTCACAGGCCAACGGATTTTTTAGGCTTTTTATAGCCCAAAGCCGCATAACAGGTCATGTGACTTGTTTATAAAACTTTTCATTGGTTCATTTTACTTTTGGTTTCCTAATGATGAAATGCTTGATCATATGACCTAAAAATAACACTTTTCATTGGATTAAAACATTTTTTTTTCCCAAACGATGAAAGACCCACCTTTTTTTTTCTCACTCAGCAATCCAAAAAGGTTCTGTTAGATGACAACAGAGGGGACAGGCAACAAGAACCTACTGCATAATAAATATCAGTAGTATGGTGACAATAGGAGCATGTACCAGAATGTCAAGTAATCACAAAAGCCATTGATGTTGGATCCCTATAAAATTATCGTGTCATATTCCACTGTGCTTTTTCATAATGGCAGGGATCTAATGGAAATAAGTGTCCCACTCTTAGATGGCTATCGCTGTATAAACGTGGCGGTATACCATGCAGAGAGGTGAACAACACCATTAGGAATTCACTAATTTGCTTCACAATTTAAATAATGGAAAGAAGTATTCAATTCCACGAGTCCCCGGGGCTGGTTTCCGCTAATTTATCCAACTAGTAACATCCAGCCGAGTGTATCCCACAGGGGCGACAATATCGCACCCTTCGAGATACTTTCCCGTCCAAACATGGCGCCCGCCGTTTGACGTGATATATATATTACCTACTGGCGGTCGCCAGTAGGTATATATAGTTAGGATTTTTTCTCTATAAATCCTAACTATATATACCTACTGGCGACCGCCAGTAGGTAATATATAAATATATATATATATTAATATATATATATATATATATATATATATATATATATATATATATATATATATATATATATATATATATATATATATATATATATGCAGAAACCTTCCTCTCGAAAAAGAAAGCAGAGGCCACAGCAGGGGTTAACCAGGGAAGCCATTTATTCGCATATTATGACAGGCGAATGCATTTCGGCATTAGTGAGCCTTCCTCAGCGCCCAAATAGTCATAATTCTGTCCTTTGCTCTCCAGAATCCTGCCACCTATTTAAAAGTTTAAACAGGCTCCGCCCCCAACGAAGTCTGCACACCTGTTGCTTGTCCTCTGATCTCGTCTGGACTGCAAGACCCAGAATACACTGTAGATGTCCCGGGTAAGTTATGCAAGGGGTTAATTACACCAAGTGATGTTTGCTCGATGCAGGACACTGCGCAAAGTGAAAGCAGGTTTACTTGCTTGTTTTTTTGTGTATAAAGCCTCCTCGGGTCCCCAACTGCTATATATATATATATTACCTACTGGCGGTCGCCAGTAGGTATATATAGTTAGGATTTTTTCTCTATGGGACTTTTGAAAATTCTATGTCTAATAACTTTGGCGTTTGTGGACGGAATCGGCTGAAATTTTCAGGAAAATTGCACATTTGGTTTCTGAGCAGCCCCTTAAAATTTGGGGGTGTTTCGTCAAGGGGGGGCCGAGAAAAAAGGGGGGTCCCAAAACACATTTTTCCCATTCATTTTTCCGTAGGGCGTTTGGCCTCACTTTTAGCTCGAACGGCTGAATGGATTTGCACGAAACTTGGCAAAATTGTAGGGACTGTTAGCCCGATGTGCCTTTGCTGGGTCTCAATATATGTGCTCCAGTGGATTTTGAGAAATTATCATTTTAAAAAACAGATATATCTGTGACAGCGTCCTGGGTAGCGCTCCGGTTCGCAAACTTTTCGCGTAACGGAACTTTGCGTAGCGAAGCTGATTGGCTCTCCGGTGTCTGTCAACATTCTAAACAGTCCGGAGCGGCCGCCATCTTGTCTCTTGGTAGGATTGAGAGACAAGAAGAGGAGAAAAACGAAGGGGGAATTTAATGAAAGTGGGCAAAGTAGACACTTCTTGACCCCCTAGGAATGATGTTGGGGTTATTAAAGGGTTCCGTGGGGCAAATAAAAAAAATTAGATTTTTTGCGGTAGAAGCGCTTTCCCGTTGGCAAACCAAGTAGCGAACTGGGACGCGAAACGGGAATTCGCCATTTTGTGTTTCGTTTTAATTAAATTACAAGATGGAGGAAAAACAATGTGAGAAATGGGTATAAGGGGGTACGGGAGATTTATCCTGACCCCCTATGTTCTCTGAGTGTGGCTGAGGATGCTCATATATGTTGATACTTGTCTTCCAGCAGCTTTTTTTTTTTGCTGCGTGCACTGTTAACGTTCGATTAGAAGGAAATCAGGAAGTGTTGACCGCCATTTTGACACTGCGAGTAAATATATTGTTAAAAATAATTGTTATAAATTAATCCGTATTGATAAACATTGTCTGCGCCATCTTGCTTTTTTTCCAATGCCACACTTTTGTCGTGCACGACAGCCATTTTAGATGCCTTGACCAGACCCACTCTCTGCACGCCGCCGATCCTCAGCATGGCTCCCCACCCTCGCAAGCATCTCCCCCACGCACTGGTCACCCCCGCTCTCTCTCTTATGCATGGGCCATAAACCTCCCCCCATCTGCGCTGCTCTTCCCTGAGAATCACACCCTGTGCCCGCCCGACACCTCCCTTTCACCCTATTCACTACCGCACCCTCGGACACTCCTCTTCCTCTGTGTCTGATTGTCCAGGCCGGTCCCAGGCTATCACCTAGCTCTGCGGATGTAGTTTATGGCCTCAACTGTAAAGAATCACCCCTCTTTAAAGGAGTTACAGTAGATCAAGGCCCCCACCCCATGAGATCCGTCACACCACACGCGTTCCCACTATCTGATAACGATCCTGTATTGTGATTGGGGAGGGGATTCTCACTGTGAGGGTGTGTGGGACCAAGCCTGAACCGGAAGATTCCAGGGATGCCTTTTTGTACATCAAAGTCTTCACAATTATGTGTCACATTAAAAATATATAGCACTTCAACAAAGTAGTAGGATTATAACACTTTAATAACTTATAAATATATACATCGCACCAAAAACAGTAAACACGTTAAAAAAAAGAATTTAAACAAAGCAACAATGGTCAGTAGCGGTCTGTTGTGCGAATAGTCCGAAGGCAGCACAACGCGCTGAGATCTGGACGGCACCCAGGTGATGTCCTTTACTTGCCGCACTTGTCTTGGCATCCTACAATGCTGCTCCGAAAAACGGTGTGGGGTGCCCCCGGGGGGGGGGAGGCGGCGTGAACGGGCCTCCCCAGGTGGAGGCTCGTCTGCTGTAGTGGGGCGCCCCTTTACCGTTTCAGTTGCCATTCAGCGGTTTTCCTCCCGCTTTTGCTGCACTGTACCTCATCCGCCATTCAGCTGTTTACCGCCCGCTCTTGCGGCTACAGCGTCTCGTCCACCATCCAGTTGAGTGGCGCTCGCTCTTGCGGCTACAGCGTCTCGCCTACCATCCAGTTGAATTGCGCCCACTCTTGCGGTGCAGCGATAGGCGGCTGCCACAGGACTCCTAAAAGGGCGGCCGGCTCTTCGGATTTGGGCCTGGTCCACTAAAATGTCCCTGGGAGACATTTGAACTCGGACATTTGCCTGCTAGGGCTTGGGCCCCATTCTCGAAAGCGTCCCCTCAGCCTTGAAGATTCTACAAAAGTCATCGGGGCCCCCGACTTCCGCAGGCTTCCGGTGGGGAGCGGCTGCCATGATTGCTTGCGGAATGGCCACGACGGAGCTACGAGATGGTGGTGCTCTCATGCTGATGCCAGCGTCAGTCTGAAACATCCAGAAACACTGTAGACTATCAATTCTATGACTTCCGGTGGAGCCCCAACGTGACCCGGTAGGGAAGAACTTGCCCTCCCCTTTTTTGACTGATTGTTCTTGTTGCCTGTCCCCTCTGTTGTCATGTAACGGAACCGTTTTGGATTGCCGAGTGAGAAAAAAAAAGGTGGGGCTTTCATCGTTTGGGAAAAAAAAATGTTTCAATCCAATGAAAAGTGTTATTTTTAGGTCATATGATCGAGCATTTCATCATTAGGAAACCAAAAGCAAAATGAACCAATGAAAAGTTTTATAAACAAGTCACATGACCTGTTATGCGGCTTTGGGCTATAAAAAGCCTACAAAATCCGTTGGCCTGTGAGGCGGAGTCAGTAGCGGACCGATGTGCGAATAGGCCGAAGGCAGCACAACGCGTCGAGATCCGGATGGCACAGAGGTGGTGTCCAGCAAGTTGCCGCACTGGTGTGGCTATCCTACAATGCTGCGCCGAAAGACGGCGTGGGGTGCCTGGGGGGGGGGGGAGGCAGCGCAAACGGCCCTCTCCAACCACCTCATCTGCGCCCCTTACCGTTTCACTCGACGTTCAGCAGAGTTGCGCCCGCTCTTGCGGCACAGTGCCTCACCCGCCATCCAGCTGAGTTTTGCCCGCTCTTGCGGTACAGTGACTCACCCGCCATCCAGCTGAATTTCGCCCACTCTTGCGGTACAGTGACTCGAACGCGCCGAGATCCGGATGGCACCGAGGTGGTGTCCAGCAAGTTTCACTGGTGTGGCCATCCTACAATGCTGCGCCGAAAGACGGCGTGGGGTGCCCGGGGGGGGGAGGCGGCGCAAACGGGCCTCTCTCGCCTCCCCAGGTGGAGGCACCTCATCTGCAGTGGGGCGCCTCTTAGCGTTTCACTCGCCTTCCAGCTGAGTTCCGCCCGCTCTTGCGGCACAGTGCTTCACCCCCCATCCAGCTGAGTTCCGCCCGCTCTTGCGGTACAGTGACTCACCCGCCATCTAGCTGAATTGCGGTTACTCTTGTGGTGCAGCGATAGCCGGCTGCAACAGGACTCTCAAAATGGTGGCCAGCTCTTTGGATTTGGGCCTGGTCCACTAAAATGGCCCTGGGACACCTTGGAACTCGGACGCTTGCCTGCTAGGGCATGGGCCTCATTCACGAAAGCGTCCCCTCTTTTGACTGATTGTTCTTGTTGCCTATTTCTTCTGTTGTCATTTAACGGAACCTTTTTGGACTGCCGAAAGGTGTTCGGTCCGACCGCTGGTTGGTGGAGACATTTTGACTATATCCTGGACCTGCCCGGCCTCGCCAAAATGGCGCCGGTATAAATGGGACTCGTAACTCCTTGTTGTGTACTGGTTGCCCAACCTTGATATCACGAGATACGTATGCAGTTTTGAAGCACATGGCGGGTGGGGACGAGAATTGATTGAACATTTGGACATCCCTATTGATATTAAGTTCTGATGTGTTATTGATTACTGTACTATTGAAAGTTCGAATTAGCGTCACCCATGATACTTGCCCGCAAATGTATATCTAGATAATTTTATTGTAACTGGCCCTGTCGTACTTTAATTATAAAATGTACGTCCACTGATTCCGCAACTGTTAGACACCTTAGTTCTTGCAACCTAATGGCCCGCTCGTTACGTTCTTCTACAGTGTAAATGTCCCCTCATCATATACGATTCCAGTTTGCTCCGTGGCCGGCCCACGTGGTTATAGGCCCGTATTTGTATACTGACATTTTCACAATAAAGGTTTTTAAAACAAAACATGGTAGTAGTACCTTTTTTGGTATATTTTTGAATAATAGCCACTGTTTTCGAATGAGTAAAAGGCAAGTGAAATAAAGCAGCCCGATTACATGACGGTTAAAAGGTATAATACGCAGGAACGCAGTAAAGATAAATGGTCAAAGGCTATTGTGTTTTCCACTCCTACAACATAAAGTGATCGATAAGAATCCGATATTCATGCCTATCAGCGACTAAGACAGCAGGCCGAGCCTCTTTTGCTCAACGGCTCCCTCATGGGATGAAGAAAAGCCCTTTTTCTCGAAATAGGAATATTTTACTTGCAGGACAGTTGTAAATTTCCCGGGAAAATACATTAGCCTGGAACATTGTTAGTGATAAACTGTAAAGGCATCTGGGTCCTTTGCTTTACAAGTCAGAGCGAGAAAAAAAAAGGTGGGGCTTTCATCATTTGGGCAAAAAAAATGTTCGAAAGCAATGAAAAGTGTTATTTTTAGGTCATATGACCAAGCCTTTCATCATTAGAATAACAAAAGTAAAATGAACCAATGAAAAGTTGTATTAACAAGTCACATGATCTGTTATGCTTACGTTACGGGCTGCGCGCCGTGCTCTGGATCGTTTCCCGGAAGCTGCGCCTCGCGCACCGGAGTACTTCCAGGTGCGCTAACGCGGCACGTCATATGACGCATTACGTGACAACGCAGGTCCAGAATATAGTCAAAATGTCTCCACCAACCAGCGGTTGGAACACAACCCCTAGCAGCAGTCCAAAAAGTTCTATTAAATGACAAGAGAAGGGACAGGCAACAAGAACCATCAGTCAAAGAGGGGAGGGCAAGTTCTTCTCTACCGGGTTACGTTGGGGCTCCACCGGAACTGATCGAATTGGTAGTCTACAGTGTTTCTGGATGTTTCAGACTGAAGCTGGCGTCAGCATGAGAGCACCACCATCTCGTGGCTACGTCGTGGCCATTCCGCGAGCAATCATGGCAGTCGCTCCCCACCGGAAGTCTACGGGAGTCGGGGGTCTAAGTGACTGTTGTAGAATCTTCAAGGCTGAGGGGACTCTTTTGGGAATGGGGCCCATGCCCTAGCAGTCAAGCGTCCGAGTTCCACGGTTGCCCAGAGCCATCTCTGCAGGCCAGGCCCAAGTCTGTGGAGCCGACCGCCATTTCGTGAGCCCCGTAGCAGCCGCCTGTCACTGTACCGCAAGATTGGGTGCAATTACGTTGGATGGCGGGTGAGACGTTGTAATAGCAAGAGCAGGTGCAATTCAGCTGGCCGAGCGAGGCACTGTGTTGGAAGAGCGGGCGCAAGTCAGCTGGTCGAGTGAAGTGCTTGGGTGTAGCTGAGAAACCTCCACCTGGGGAGGTGGGGGAGGCTCGTTCGCGCCGCCTCTCCCTTCTACTGCACCCCACGCCGTCTCCTGGCGCAGGTATATGTGATGGTCGGACCAGGGCACCGCAGGACGTGTCTTCAGGTCAAACGGATTGTGGGACAAGGTGTGGAGCAGGCGCAATTATCTCAGGGGCCTCCGTCAAGCGGTTCAGGGAGGCACCGCATCACATTGTTTTCCAATGCAGTCAGGTCCACAAACAGCCCCCACTTACTTTGAGAATAGTGAAGCTGCAGCAGGTGCAAATAAGCTTCAGACAGTGTTACAAAAGCTGCTCCGAACCCTCAACTATGGCACCCAACATCCAGGACTTATGCCATTTGTGCAAGGCAGTGACATCGAAGCATCTCAGGGACCAAGCAACATACCATATCCAGAGTCCTTCCCACAACCTCTGCCTTACTTCATACCTAGTTATTGTTCTTTCACTCCCACTCTAGGCTTTTAGTCTGTGGATGGAAAACCATGAACCTACACTCACCTATGAAAATCTTACTATTGATGGTTTATTTTGAGCCCCAAATACAAAGGCTTGTTAGGATCGATGTTGCAGCAGGCTGCCATGTAAATAGTTATTTAATAAAACGTTTTACCCTGTTACTTTGCTGGTGTGTTGTATATATTTATAATATTTGCATAGTGTTTGTCATTATTTTGGGTGGGGTGGGCGGCGGAGCCAAGCTGTCATGCAGCCATCATGGTGTCGAGCTCAGTTCCTCTCACTAGTTTCGTATTTGTCATGAGGGGTTGTTCATAATGTTTCTATTTTAGCGAGGTCAAAAAGAGATCTCATTAGTGGCCTACTGATTTTGCTTGATTCCTTTTGTTTTTTTAACGATTTTTCACTATCTGCAAAGACTAAACAGAGTATTGCCACTCTGTGCTTGTTTGTAAATAGAGAATGAACCAAAGAGAACCAATTCCAAAACAATAAATGTTTGGATAACAATCAATCAAATGGAGAGGGAAGCAGGCACGACGGATTACAACGGGGGCAAAGGCCTGTGTTACCTACTCTTCACTATCTGCAAAGAGAGAATACTCCTAAAAGAAAAGAGGAGGGGGGGGGGGCAGCGTTAAAAGCACATCAGCGTGCATAAATACGAAAATGTTTTTACCTACCACGTACTTGACATTTTACAGGTTTTGATATTTGCTATTAAAAAACCATTGAAATTCACTGAAAAAAACCATAGGTTATAGACTATATATAGTTAGGGATTAGCATTTACAAAACCTTGAAAATTCACTGAAAAAACCATAGGTTATAGACCATATATAGTTAGGGATTAGCATTTACAAAACCTTAATTTACTCGCACAAAACCATTGAAATTCGCATATATAGTTAGTTGCACTAACTATATATCGCGCACCCGCAATCCACTGCTGATGATGTCACATATTACATCATTCATGACATGGTCAGTGACATCACTGATGACATCACTGATGACATCTCAAATGACATCACTGATGACATCACTGATGACATCTCAAATGATATCACTGATGACATCACTGATGACATCTCATTTGACATTAATGATCACATCACTGATGATATCATTTATGTGATAATACAATGAACATCTTCAGACTCTAATATAACCTTAGATACATTCAGTATAAACAGACACTCACAGACTGTCACTTATCCATGGAGTTACTCACACACCTAGTTAGTCATGCATAGAATCAATCACACCTCCATTTTCTCAAATATACAGTTATACACACCTTACTTATTCAAACATATACTAACACATCTTATAACACTCTCTTATACAATCCCTGATACATGTTCACAATGATCCATACAGCCACTCACACATTCACTGGCTCTTATGCACAGTTATTTATATATGTCAACTCTCACATGTACTGTGTTTTACAAATCCATTCATTCACCAATACACTCATGCAGACACTCAACCGCCCATACAGCTGTTTCCACATGCACTTTTGAACCCATACATATAGTGAATCAACTACTCACACATCTATGCACAGAGTCACACACTTCCTAGCCACCCACACACACACTCAGTCTCCCATACAAATACTTGGGCAACCAATCAATAACCCATATAGTTACTCATATAGCTACTGATCAACACATGCAGCAGTTTACAGAACAACAGACATAATGATGCACAAATTAAGACAGTTTAGTCACTAACCCATGCACTCAGTGAGACACATTAAATCACTCACTCATACAGTCAGTCATGCACCTACTAAATCCTTCATCCAGACACTTATACATCCACTCATTCTTCAATATGTAAGACATATTTTAACTTTACAGAAACATACAGTCACTGGATGTTGTCATCAGTGATGTCATCAGTGATGTCATTTGAGATGTCATCAGTGATGTCATCAGTGATGTCACTGACCATGTCATGAATGATGTAATATGTGACATCATCAGCAGTGGATTGCGGGTGCGCGATATATAGTTAGTGCAACTAACTATATATGTGAATTTCAATGGTTTTGTGCGAGTAAATTAAGGTTTTGTAAATGCTAATCACTAACTATATATGGTCTATAACCTATGGTTTTTTCAGTGAATTTTCAAGGTTTTGTAAATGCTAATCCCTAACTATATATGGTCTATAACCTATGGTTTTTTCGGTGAATATATATATATATATATATATATATATATATATATATATATATATATATATATATATATATATATATATATATATATATATATTACCTACTGGCAATAGCCAGTAGGTATATATAGTTAGGATAAATTCCCTATGGGACTTTTGAAAATTCTATGTCTAATAACTTTGGCGTTTGTGGATGGAATCGGCTGAAATTTTCAGGAAAATGGCACATTTTGTTTCTGAGCAGCTCCTGAAAATTTGGTGGGGTTTCGTCAAGGGGGGGCTGAGAAAAAAGGGGGGTCCCAAAACGCGTTTTTTGCATTGAGTTTTCCATAGGGCGGTTGGACTCACTTTTAGCTCGAACGGCTGAATGGATTTGCACGAAACTTGGCAAAATTGTAGGGACTGTTAGCCCGATGTGCCTTTGCTAGGTCTCAATATATGTGCTCCAGTAGTTTTTGAGAAATTAACGTTTAAATCAAGATATATATCTGTAACAGCGCTCCGGGCAGCGATCCGGTCCGCTTACTTTTCGCTTATCGGAACTTTGCGCGCAGAAAGCTGATTGGCTCTCCGGTGTCTGTCAACATTCTAAACAGTCCGGAGCGGCCGCCATCTTGTCTCTCGGTAGGATCGAGAGAGAAGAAGAGGTGAAAAACGAAAGGGGAATTTAATGAAAGGGGGCAAGGTATCCCCCTCTTGACCCCCTAGGAATGTTGTTGGGGTTATTAAAGGGTCCCGTGGGGAAAATTAAAAAAAAAATGATTTTTCACGGTAGAAGCGCTTCCCGGGCCGCGAACTGGGCTGCAAACTGGTAGCGAAACGGGAATTCGCCATTTTGTGCTTCGTTAATTAAATTACTAGGTATAAGGGGGTGCGGGAGACGTATCCTAATCCCCTATATTTCCTGAGGGTGGCTGAGGAGGCTCATATATGTTGATACATCTCTTCCAGCGGCTGTGCGTGAGCTTTTTTTTTTTTTGCTGCGTGACAGTCCGGAGCGGCCGCCATCTTATCTCTCGGTAGGATCGAGAGAGAAGAAGAGGTGAAAAACGAATGGGGAATTTAATGAAAGGGGGCAAGGTATCCCCCTCTTGACCCCCTAGGATTGTTGTTGGGGTTATTAAAGGGTCCCGTGGGGAAAATAAAAAAAAAATTATTTTTCACGGTAGAAGCGTTTCCCGGGCCGCGAACTGGTAGCGAAACGGGAATTCGCCATTTTGTACTTCGTTTTAATTGTTTAGAGACAAAAATTATCGCCGCACATCGGCCACAATGCATGAATATCGTTGAAAAGTCAGCGATATTCATGCATTATCCAGCAAATGCTCTTAGCCGTGTTATCCACCTTCCATTGGATAACATGGCTAAAAACTGCTCTGTGCGTGTTTTTTTTTTTTTTTTTTTTTTTTTTTTGCTGCGTGACGTTTGTTAACGTTCGATTCGATGGAAATCAGGAAGTGGTGACCACCATTTTGTCACTGCGAGTAAATATTTTGTTATAAATGAATCCTTATTGATAAACATTGTCTGCGCCATCTTGCGTTTTGTCCAATGCCACAATTTTGTCGTGCACGGCTGCCATTTTAGATGCCTTGACCAGGGCCACTCTCTGCACGCCGCCGATTCTCAGCATGGCTCCCCACCCTCGCACGCATCTCCCCCACGCAATGGTCACCCCCGCTCTCTCTCTCATGCATGGGCCATATACTTCCCCCCATCTGCGCTGCTCTTGTCTGAGAATCACACCCTGTGCCTGCCCGACACCTCCCTTTCACCCTATTCACTACCGCACCCTCTGACACTCCTCTTCCTCTGTGTCCGATTGTCCAGGCCGGACCTAGGCTATCACCTAGCCCTGCGAATGTAGTTTATGACCCCAGCTGTAGAGTATCCAGACATGCCAACCCTCCCGATTCAGGCGTGAGACTACTGATTTCAGTGCTAGTCTTTCGCTTCCCGATTCCTGCAAGGAAAAACCCGGGGGCATATTACCAACAACTAGCGGTAAACATGGCTCCCCACCCTCGCACGCATCTCCCCCACGCAATGGTCACCCCCGCTCTCTCTCTCATGCATGGGCCATATACTTCCCCCCATCTGCGCTGCTCTTGTCTGAGAATCACACCCTGTGCCTGCCCGACACCTCCCTTTCACCCTATTCACTACCGCACCCTCTGACACTCCTCTTCCTCTGTGTCCGATTGTCCAGGCCGGACCTAGGCTATCACCTAGCCCTGCGAATGTAGTTTATGGCCCCAGCTGTAGAGTATCCAGACATGCCAACCCTCCCGATTCAGGCGTGAGACTACTGATTTCAGTGCTAGTCTTTCGCTTCCCGATTCCTGCAAGGAAAAACCCGGGGGCATATTACCAACAACTAGCGGTAATTTTGTCTCTAACTTGTTTAGAGACAAAAATTATCACCGCACATCGGCGAATTTTATCGTACATAAACCTTGCTATTAGCAAGGTTTATCGCAAATGCGATAAAAAACGGCCGCAATGCATGAATATCGTTGAAAAGTCAGCGATATTCATGCATTATCCAGCAAATGCTATTAGCCATGTTATCCACTTCACATTGAACAAGCGCATGGTCTTTTAAAGATTTGTGAAGTACTCGGGGCGGCGGTGTGTGTGTGCCCTCTTTCAGGAGCGGGCGGGGGGGGCACTGCCAGCAATTTGCAGGCCAGGCAGTGTTCAACACGTGCATCACCCTTTCTCTGCCTGCTATTGCGCTCCATGCTTCGGAAAGGTAAGAAAAAGAACGTGCATTTGAGTTTGAAATGTCCGATCTTGTAGCAGTACACTTGCAAAGCCCACACATGACAATAACCCGATTCAAGGCCCCATTCACCCGATTTTTTAAAAAAATATAGTACTCCAAGACAGTTACATTTTAAAACTTTATTAACATTTAAATATAACGAACGCAACAAAAACTGTAAATATATTTAACCATTTTTTGAAATTAACCAGAACTATAACGATAACAACAACAATAATATAACTTTTATGCCTAAATTACGCAAACATTTAGCTAATCTGCTAAAGGGGGGAGTCGCAATTTCTTTACAATAATCAATAATGAAAAATCCACATCAATAGGGTTGCCCGTTTTCTCGATGCAGCACTATAGTGCAATATACACAGCACCTGGGGTGTCAAGAGTGAACAGGTCTTTCTTTGTTCCTTAAGATGTTATCTCCGAGAATGCTGATGCATTGGTGTCTGTACACTTCTTTGTCAATTCTGTCAAGATGATAACTGCTTTATAAACAGACGATATCTTTGTTTAGTCATTAGTGTTAAGTGTGTCTGAAACTACAGTGCCCTTCTGTTTTTTTTCTTCATGCTCTACAGAGTTTTGTGTGTTGTTCTTTTGAGCGACAATTATTCCAGAGGTTTCAGGTTCACTTGTTTTGTCCTGCAGTGAGTTAACAGCTTTAGAGAGTTCATGTTTATTTGCTATGTCCTGCTGTTCGTGAACTGCTTCAGAGACGTCAGCCTCATTTTTTATGTTTCAGTAGGTCCTGGACCTGCCCGGCCGCGCCCAAAATGGCGCCGGTGTAAATGGGACTCGTAACTGCTTGTTCTGTACTGGTTGCCCAACCTTGATATCACGAGATACATATGCAGTTTTGAAGCACATGGCGGAGGCTTGTCTGCTGTAGTGGGGCGCCCCTTTATCGTTTCAGTCGCCATTCCGCCCGCTTTTGCTACACTGTGCCTTTTCCGCCATTCACCTGTTTAGCGCCCGCTCTTACGGCTACAGCGTCTCGCTCACCATGTAGTTGAGTTGCTCCCACTCTTGCGGTGCAGCGATAGGCGGCTGCCACAGGACTCTTAAAATGGCGGCCGGCTCTTCGGATTTGGGCCTGGTCCAGTAAAATGGCCCTGGGACACCTTGGAACTCGGACGCTTGTCTGCCAGGGCTTGGGTTCCATTCTCGAAAGCGTCCCCTCAGCCTTGAAGATTGTACAAAAGTCTTGGGGGCCCTCGACTCCCGCGGCCTTCCGGTGGGGAGCGGCTGCCATGATTGCTTGCGGAATGGCCACGACGGAGCTACGAGATGGTGGTGCTCTCATGGTGACGGCAGCTTCAGTCTGAAACATCCAGAAACAAGGTGGGGCTTTCATCGTTTGGGGAAAAAAAAATGTTTTAATCCAATGAAAAGTGTTATTTTTAGGTCACATGACCTAGTCTTACATAATTAGGAAAAGAAAAGTAAAATGAACCAATGAAAAGTTTTATTAACAAGTCACATGACCTGTTATGCTTACGTTACGCGCTGCGCAGCGCTCTGGATCGTTTCCGGGAAGCTGCGCCTTGCGCACCAGAGCACTTCCGGGTGCGCTAACGCGTCGCGTCATATGACGCATTACGCGACAATGCAGGTGCAGAATATAGTCAAAATGTCTCCACCAACCAGCGGTCGGAATACAACCGCTTTCAGCAGTCCAAAAAGTTCGGTCAAATCTTAAGAGCGGGAGCAACTCAACTACATGGTGAGCGAGACGTTGTAGTCGCAAGAGCGAGCGGTAAACAGCTGAATGGCGGAAGAGGCACAGAGTACCAAAAGCGGGCGGAATGGCAACTAAAACGGTAAAGGGGCGCCCTACGACAGCGTGTCTTCAGGTGAAACGGATTGTGGGACAAGGTCCAGAATGAAAGATTCTTCAAAAGGGAAAAAATTCCGCCGGACCCCGGGAGCCGGCCGCCTATGCCGGGGGCGATCTCAGGCCTCACCAGGGCAACACGACTTGGGGAGGGGGCAGGAGCCAAGCGCCCCCTCTCAGTCCGCGCCATCTCACCGCCCCTCGGGGGCCTCCGTCAAGCGGTTTAGGGAGGCACTGTATCACATTGTTTTCCAATGCAGTCAGGTCCACAAATGGACCCCACTTACTTTGAATAGTGAAGCTGCAGCAGGTGCAAATAAGGTTTAAACAGTGTTACAAGAGCTGCTTAGAACTCTGAAGTATGACAACCAGGACTTATGCCATGTATGTAAGGCAGTGACATGGAAGCAAGTCAGGGACAAAAAGCATGAACGAACATTCACGTATGAAAATCTTATTTGGAGAAGGGGTAGAATCCAAACGCCCCCTGCCAGTTCGCGCCAGTACACCATATGTGGAAAATCTGAAGACATCATTCTACAAACTCTCAACGCTTGTTATCAGTGCATGAGTTTCATGCTCGATCGATTGAGCTAGCCGGATCGGGTAATAAAAAGTATAAAATAGTTATGTAAATAGTTATTTAATAAAATGTTTTACTCTGTTTCTTTGCTGGTGTGTTGTGTATATTTATAATATTTGCATAGGGTTTGCCGTTATTTTGGGCGGTGTGGGTGGCGGAGTCGAGCTGTCTTGCAGCCCTCATGGTGTGGAGCTCAGTTCATCTCACTATTTTCGTATTTCTCAAGAAGGGTTGTTCCTAATGTTTCTATTTTAGCGAGGTCAAAAAGAGATCCAATTAGTGGCCTACTGATTTTGCTCGATTACTTTTATTTTTTTACACGATTTTTCACTATCTGCAAAGACTAAACAGAGTATTGCGACTTTGTGCTTGTTTGTAAATAGAGAATGATCCAAAGAGAACCAATTCTAAAACAGTAAATGCTTGGACAACAATCAATCAAATGGAGAGACAAGGAGGTACGACGGATTACAACGGGGGTAAAGGCCTGCGTTAACTACCCTTCTGTATCTGCAAAGAGAGAGTACTACTAAGGCAAAAGAGGGGAGGGGGGGGGCAGCGTTCAAAGCACATCAGCGTGCATAAATACGAAAATGTTTTTATCTATCACGTACTTGACATTTTAAAGCTTTTCATATTTGCTATTAAAAAACCAATGAAATTCACAGAAAAAACCATAGGTTATAGTGGATATATAGTTAGGAATTTGCATTTACAAAACCTTGAAAATTCAATGAAAAAACCATAGGTTATAGGCCATATATAGTTAGGAATTAGCATTTGACATCAGTGATGTCATTTGAGATGTCATCAGTGATGTCATCAGTGATGTCACTGACCATGTCATGAATGATGTAATATGTGACATCATCAGCAGTGGATTGCGGGTGCGCGATATATAGTTAGCGCTTATAGTTAGCTAACTATATATGGAATTTCAATGGTTTTATGCGAGTAAAATAAGGTTTTGTAAATGCTAATTCCTAACTATATATGGCCTATAACCTATGGTTTTTTCATTGAATATATATATATATATATATATATATTATATATTATATATTACCTTCTGGCGGACTCCAGTAGGTAGTTCTAATTAGGACCTTTTTTCCATAGGAAATCCGCAACATTCTATTTGGAATAACTTTGGCACTGGTTAACGAATCTACGCGAAATTTTTAAAACTTACGGTTAGCTCCGGTTCGCTCCTTCCCTGAAAGTTTCAGGGTGATTCGTGAAGGGAAGGCTAAGAAAAAAGGGAGGTCCCAAAATGTGTTTTCCCCATGCAATTTCCCTTAGGATCTTTAGCCACAGCTACAGCCCGAACTGCTGAACGGAAATATGGCAAATTTGGCAAAGATGTAGTCCTCGGTTCAGACTTCTGCCTTTTGCTTAAATGGTGTCAATCTGTTCAGTAGTTCCTGAGAAAATTGCAGTTAAAAACATTTATATATCCATGGGCGTGGTCGGTCCGCGGACTATGAGCGCACCATGAGTGTATCATAAGGTCACCCTTCCGATCACACGCTGAATGCTTATTGGCTGTCAAGTGGTTGTCAACATTTGAAACCAGGAACTGTTGGCAGCCATTTTGTGCATCGGTAGAAGCGAGGTTGAAGAAGTCAGTCGAACAAGTGTGCAAAATGGATAAAGGGGGCAGAGTAGAAATGCTTTTACTCTCTAGACCTGCTTAGGGGGTCCCACAAAATTTTATTTTATTTTTAAAAAGAACCTAGCAGGTGCGTGTAGAGTTTACGGACTCTGGCGTAAAAAAATACATAAATAAAACAGAGCTTTTTTTATAATTAGCCCCCAGGGGTGCTAAATACCGGGGGCCCCCCAGCCTCAGGGTTCATCACCCCCCCGGGGCTAAAAAAAAAGGTGGGGTTAGGAGTTCAATGTCCCCCAAGCCGCGAGGACAACCACCCCCGGGGTTTTATGTATTGTGGGAGGGGGACTGTGTGGCCCCCCTCCTGGAGCACTCGAGGGCCCTGTCAGCCCCCGGGGCTACAAAAATAATGGTTGGGGTTGGCTGCCAGGTCTCTAAAGCCCCGGTGATCACCACTCCCTGGGGCTTTATGTATTGTGGGAGGGCCGGTTTCTGCGTGTCTCGGGGTGTCTATCCCACCCTCCCATAGCAAGGAAATCTGTTCTCTCTTTCAAAATCTAAATCAGATTGCTTTTTCACATGGGGAGCTGCATAAACTGTTAGAACTGGTAAAGAGTTAGCCTTGGTATTATACTTCTAGGTATAAATATCATTTCTATTTTTAAATATTTTATAACTATATGAATATCACACTAACTAATAGTGAAATGTTGTCAGAAAAAGAAGACATATATACTTTTTTAAATTAGTTTTATTAAAATAACAATAAATAACTAGAAATGTAACTTTAACATAACACTACAATAAATAAATTGTGAGATGGACTCCAGTGGAAGAAGTGTAGGTAATCTGCAAAACAAAAATTAAAATAGGTGTTTAAAATTCGATCGAAGTGACTAAATGAGGTCATACATTACAAGTTCAGGTAATACTTGGTGATATTTTTTAATTTGCACGTCTGTGGTATGCCTGATACATTCCACCTCTCTTATAGGCTAATGTTCAAGCGGTGTCTGAAGGGAAAAGCCTATGCGTCAGATATACAGTTTGGATCAACAGGTCTTTCAAATGATTCAGAGATGAGACATAAGTATGTGAGATCAAGTCATTATGCAGGACAATATTCTTTGGGACTTTTTTACAAGCCCCTTGCCCTACTTTTGTGTTATTTTTCCTATGTTAAAAGTGACGCAAAAGTGGCGTCAGGGGCTTGTAAATTAGCCCTTTTATTTCTAACGCATTTAATCCGAGGCATTGTATATTTAGGCCGCTCTGCTTACCTTGTGTAAACACTGTGACCAACAGAGTACACAACTTGAACTCAGCTTTGGTTTTACAGGACAGAGTGGACAGCAGCGTCCATAACTTTAAAAGACAAAGAGAAACAGTGTGAGAGAGAGTGAGAGAGAGAAAGAGAGTACAAACGACATTGAAACGTGAGAGAGAGAAATTTATAGATGGAGCAGTTAATACTGGAATAAATCTTCATAGCTCACCTTTTGCCTTCATTGTGTGTCCAAACACGTGCTGGTTCATAGTGCACCCTCCAGTTTAGTGATCAGAAAGATAGTATATAGAGTTAGTAATAGCATAGTATATACAACTGCACACGTATATTTTTGGTTTATTTATTTGTACACTCATGATAATGTATTTCATCAACTTACACGGTAAGGAGGTGTCTGTGCGCTGTTTCCACAGAGTCCGGAGGTGAGTGCTTTGTTCTTGCGAAGTCAGAGGCAGATTAACAAGCTCCTTGCAACACTTTCCCCATGTTTTCCCATGTTAAAAGTGACACAAATTGGGCGCAAGTGGCTTGTAAATCTGCAGCTCAGACTGTTGTAACCTATCTATTCTCACTGCTCGGAGGTAATTCTACATTCTTAATAACCCTGGGCGAATCACTATGCTACGCTCGCGGAGTTTGCAAAGTTTGCACAACTTCACACTATGCCAGTTGCACGTAGCACAGTGCGAACACGCGTAGTGCAGCGTAGGGTAGTGCAGCGGTCATTTTTTGCTTGTTCGCGGTCCTCAACGGCATGTTCGTGACCGCGAGCAAGCAAAATGACATCCCGGCGAGATTCTCAACGCGGGGAGGTCAGGTTTCTCATTGTGAGTGGTTGCGCATGCTCGCGACCTCTCTCAATGAGAAACTACCAGTTCGTGTTGAGAAAGCTGCTGCTCGAGTAATAATCTACTCGAGCAGCAGAAAACTACAGCTTGCACTGTGCAAGATGCCGTTTTCAATGATTGCACAGTGCCGGATTCTTGTCCGCACTGTGCAATCATTGAAAACGCATCTTGCACAGTGCGAACATGCTACTACGCAGCTCGCGTAGTGCTACGTGAAGTTCGCGTAGTGCCTGGACCGGAAACAAGCTTCTGAGGACCGGTTTCTGGCATTCCAGCCGTCTTCAGCCCGGCTTGCTTGAATCCAGTGGCAAAGTGAGCAAGGGACTCACGTCACGTCACGTCACGTTAATGGCGTAGAGCACGTTCGCCCATCTTTTTTATTGGTAGGGTCACGTGTGTGACGCATATGCTGGATGGGTGTGGGTGTTTACCAGGCATGAGGGAGTGTGTGTGTGTCATTTTGACAACTAGACCTGGAAGTAAGAAATCAGTGCAATGGAAATCTGGGCAATTTCTTGTTTTTGTTTTTTCTTGGTAGCATAAGTGGAGTGGGCTGGCCTGACGTATGCCAGAGCTGCGCGAGCCTCTGAACCATGATTCCTTTGCTATGGGTGTGGTTCCGTCGTGAGCTATATGAGAAATCAAGTGATTCGTGTGTCCATTTTGTAGTGCTGACATCACCCAGGTCTTAAACGCAAATGTGTCATTATATCAGTAGAGTTCCACAACATGGCCAACATGGAAGGTAAGGGGTGTTACTGACTCTGTATTCATCCATAGTTGCACACATAAAAGATGCTGGACATGACGCATTTCTGCGATTATGAATGTTTGTTGCACATTCAGTGGAGTGTTGTAGCTGTAGTAATACAGGGCTGTGAAAGGTTTAAGTATCAGTTTTTGACACATGAAGGGCAGCTAATATATATACGTATGTGGTTTTTCAGGTATACTGTCGGACTTGTTGCTGTTAATCTGTGTTCAAGCCTCCGAGCTGCTTCCTCATCCTGCTATTGTAGAGAAATGACGTGATCTATGCGTGCCTGAAAATGTACTGTAAATACAGTGCTTATGTAAATTGCTGATATACTTTTGAGTTGATTTGCGCTATATAAATATGCTAAAAATAAAATTTTAAAAAAAGGAGGAATAGCCCACACTTAATGTCCAAGGTAAGATGGTTTTATACGGTATTTATATCACAATATAATGTGGTAGGGCGCAGGAGCAGCATTTTACAAACATAATAAATATACAGACAAATATAGATCGCTGAAGTATATACGGGCACATGTGCGCGATTCCATTTTATTACGTTGCTGTTGGTAATAAGTAGAATTGTAATTATGATATCATACATAGATATTAAATCGTAAATGGTTTATGATTTCTGCTGTACAAAGGTAAGAGCACTACATGTAAAAAACATACACAGAAGATTCTATTGTAAAGTGTTCATGAGTTGTGGTGCACTGAGGTAGGGTCAGTTTGTGTGGAACCTGTATGATGTGTGGTTCTGGCAGACCGCGCTGCTAACAATGTCTTTTGCTACTGAATTTTGCTTTAATAAGGCCACATGGCTATTATTTATGGTGCACTGAGTTACTGGTACGACTGGTAGTCAGTGTGTTGCCTACTGGATTGCATAATCTGTAATCACAATTGGAATAAAAGATGAAACATGTATGGAATACATTGTCAAAATGTGTATGTTGCAGGGACATTATAGTTCAAGTTGTGACCTGTGCTGTCCGCAGTGTAGACTACCATTGACGGTTCCATTGCAATTGCATTTGCTATAAAGAACTGATATAAAATACGTTTTTGAAAGAAGGCTACTAAAGGGATATTGTATATGGTTTGATAGATGCTTTACTTAGTTTGGTACTGCACTCTGCAAATAATGAATAAAGAGTCAGTTGAGTTCTGCCTGCATGCGGCCACGTGGCAATGAATTATGGTGCACTGAGTTAGTAGTACCTTTGGGACTGAGCATGTACGTAACCTGCGATCATGTGTGGTGCGGACAGGCCGCACTTGGGGTAATGTTTTTTGACTACTGAATTTTGCCTTAATATGGGCGAGTGGATATTATTTATGGTGCACTGAGTTAGTGGTACATTTGGTGCTCAGCGTGGGCTCACCCTGCAATGATGCATGATTCTAGCAGTCTGTACTCAAAGCATTGACTGTTGCATACTGTACTACATGAAGTTTGAGGGGCAAACAAAAATACCATCAATGGTTATCAAGTGCTCTGCAAACTAGGTCTACTGATTGCTCCCCATAAAAACAATTGAATTTCACGCAGTGCATGCTAACTTTCTCAATATGGAGTATATGTCTGGTGGTGATGTTGAAGGTGATGCCCCAGAGGTACATGGTATTGTCCGTGGTGGAGGTACATTTTTGCACTGTGTTCTACATTCTTTGTGAATATAGTTGAAAGGATGGTGGGATTCAAATCAAATTTCAAAGCTTTATTCGATTAATTGAAAACAACAATCATAAAAGCACATAATATAGCAGATAATAAACATTTATATATCACTACTACAGATTCCACTCAACAGGTTAAAAATAAAACTACATGATTCGGAGATAAGTTTAAAAAAGCATACTTTTCCTCACAGAAATAGCTTTCAAGATAAAAATCGCAGTACTAAAGCAAATTTCATGATCATTCAGAGAGAAGAGCAGTCTCATAGCTGATTTGACAGTTGTTATTGCCCTTTTTTTAAACAATGGTTTTAGGTAAAATACACGAAGATGTAAATAAAAATCACAGATTAATAAAAAGTGGACAGTACTTTCACATGGACACGGTACAGAAGGATGAATTTTTATAAGCGGAAATGCCACCAGGTTATGGGCAAAACCCAGTCTTAGCCTGGTGAGGACATACCGGTGAGACGGCAGAGTGACACCCTAGCTCATTATGCATTATCGGTGGAGAAGCTGATTGGGGTAGGCACAGTAGTCTTTTCAGAAAACAATTCTCTTCCGTTTGAAGGGCCTCATAGCGACTATACCCCCAGACCCCTGACCCATACAGGGTTATAGGGGCGCATCGCAGTCGATAAATTTGCAACATGTCGTATATACGACGTTGTCCAAGCTTTGGTGCAAACTTAAAGACTCCATGTGCGCTGTTGGACATCTTAGCTTTGACGTTCGATATTTCTTGTGTCCACACTCCATTATTACTAAAGGTTATACCTAAGTAACAACATTTGTTGACATCTTCAATCATTTGCCAATCAATAAAAAAGGAACTGGACTTCCTCAGCTTATTTCCACAAATCATAATAAATGTTATTGTTGGAATTAATCTTAAGCTTGCGTTCTTTTATAAACCCTACAAACCTATCCATTAATTTCTGCAAGCCTCGGGGGGTTCTAGATAGAAGTACCGAGTCATCGGCATAAAGCAGAACCAGAATGGCCTGCCCATCTACTTGTGGTGCATCGGAGTTAACTACCCTAAGCTCAGCCTCAATGGCATTAATAAAAAGAGAGAAAAGGAGGGGTGCCAAAACACACCCTTGCCTTATGCCTAGCTTAACACCAATACTATCAGTACACTCCCCGCCCCGGCCGAACCTGATACGGGCCGATAAATTGGAGTATAATCTAGCCAGGAAATAAATGATCTCAGAGGGTGCACCAAGTTCAAGTAATGTCAGCCATAATAGGGCATGATCGACTAGATCAAACGCGCTGCTTAGATCAGTGAAACAGAGAAAGAGCGAGCCCTCCTTGGGGCGCATATACTTCCCTATTACGAGGTCTAAGTTTATGCACTGGTCGATCGTCCCTAATCCTTTTTTAAACCCAAATTGGGAACTGACTAAGATACCGTTACTCTCCGTCCATTCCTCTAACCCAGCCAGCAACACCCGGCTCATTGTCTTGAGGGAAGAATCTAGGAGAGAGATAGGTCTGTAATTCTTTGGGTATGACCTAACTCCCTTTTTATAAGGATGGTGGGATTAAAGGAGTTTGAGCATACTAGCAGTGCCACTGGAGTATTTTTTCTCTGTGCCTTAAATAAATTATCAAAAGAGTGAGCAACCCAAAATACCCTTGAGGGCTTGGGTGATTAAATAGAAAGGTATAGTAAGGATCATTAATTTATCCTATAAAATCAGTCTGAACCACTAATTGTTATTTATACAAACTCCCTTGAAGGCACCTATACCTTTCAATTAAATAAATGAAGGCTAGATTCCCTACTGTCTGCAGTGTAGACAGAAAGCTGAATTCAAGTTGTGAATACTACTGTCCTTAGTGTACAGCGAAGTCACTAGTCAGCACCGTTATAGAAGAATTATTTTTTTCACTTATTTAAACAAAATGTAAATACATTCAGTATAATTGTATCTACATTAAGTAAAACAAGGCTGAATTCCCTACTGTCTATAATGTACTTGTAAAGCTGTATTCAAGTTGTGAACCCTGCTGTCTGCAGTGTAAATTGAAGGCAGTAGTTGACACAAACATTGATGAATGCTATTTTGTCATAGTAAACAGAATCTGAGGACACAGTACAATTGTCTCTTCCTTAAATAAATCAAGAATGTTTTGAATGTTGTCTATAGTGCTGATGTACTTCTGGTATCAAGTAGTGAACTCTTTTGATCGCAGTGCACATTTGAAAACAATACTCAGTACAGCCATTGAAGAATGTTTTTGTGGAATCCTTTAACAAAATTGTCTCTGCCTTACATAAATCAAGGATAACTTGAATTCTGTCCGTAGTGTAGATGGAAAGCTGAATTGAATTTGTGAACCCTGTGTCAGGACTGGGCAAGGCTACTCTGATTTAGACCCCCAGCTGATTTCTGCAGTTATTCAGATCCATCAAGATCGCTACTTTAAACCCTCCTTGTCCCCATCTAAACGATGGTCTTCACTCTTGTACCAAAAGCTATGGTTACAATTGTTGCGATATTCTAAGATGGCCGCTTAAGTTTTCTGGATGGTTGTCGGTCTAGTGTTTTGACCGGCAGCTAACACAGCTGAGATCAAGGTTCCGCATTAGCGGAATTGCGCACTTCAACTGAATTCCTAATGAGGAACGGTCGCATTTCTCTGGTGTCGTTTCTTGGTAGAGCGGTTCATGAGTATTCCTGGAACTTGCGCTCAGTAGTTATTTCTTCGACTGCAGTGAGTTATTTCTGATATAGTTTGCTAGAAGCAACAAGAGAAAAAGGAATATGCTGGGAAAATGACGGAGAGATTCACTGATAGTCATACGCCGGCCAATGACTAAAAACGGAAATTCCGTATAACACTGGTTGTATGGTTTGGGACACAGAATTAGGAGGATAATTTGTTTTGAAGTAGAATGCAATATGAAGATAATCTCGTACTTCAATTAAGTTCTATAGATACATTCAGGATAAGTCATTTGAGGTGATGGTCAAGGCAAGAACTTAGTACTTCAATAAAATACATTGCAGAGACTTAAGTCTAAGTTCTTTTGAGATCAAATACATAGCAAGATATTCGACCAGATGTTCTTCAAGTAGGTGTACTATATATATATATATATATATATATATATTACCTACTGGCAATAGCCAGTAGGTATATATAGTTAGGATAAATTCCCTATGGGACTTTTGAAAATTCTATGTCTAATAACTTTGGCGTTTGTGGATGGAATCGGCTGAAATTTTCAGGAAAATGGCACATTTTGTTTCTGAGCAGCTCCTGAAAATTTGGTGGGGTTTCGTCAAGGGGGGGCTGAGAAAAAAGGGGGGTCCCAAAACGCGTTTTTTGCATTGAGTTTTCCATAGGGCGGTTGGACTCACTTTTAGCTCGAACGGCTGAATGGATTTGCACGAAACTTGGCAAAATTGTAGGGACTGTTAGCCCGATGTGCCTTTGCTAGGTCTCAATATATGTGCTCCAGTAGTTTTTGAGAAATTAACGTTTAAATCAAGATATATATCTGTAACAGCGCTCCGGGCAGCGATCCGGTCCGCTTACTTTTCGCTTATCGGAACTTTGCGCGCAGAAAGCTGATTGGCTCTCCGGTGTCTGTCAACATTCTAAACAGTCCGGAGCGGCCGCCATCTTGTCTCTCGGTAGGATCGAGAGAGAAGAAGAGGTGAAAAACGAAAGGGGAATTTAATGAAAGGGGGCAAGGTATCCCCCTCTTGACCCCCTAGGAATGTTGTTGGGGTTATTAAAGGGTCCCGTGGGGAAAATTAAAAAAAAAATGATTTTTCACGGTAGAAGCGCTTCCCGGGCCGCGAACTGGGCTGCAAACTGGTAGCGAAACGGGAATTCGCCATTTTGTGCTTCGTTAATTAAATTACTAGGTATAAGGGGGTGCGGGAGACGTATCCTAATCCCCTATATTTCCTGAGGGTGGCTGAGGAGGCTCATATATGTTGATACATCTCTTCCAGCGGCTGTGCGTGAGCTTTTTTTTTTTTTGCTGCGTGACAGTCCGGAGCGGCCGCCATCTTATCTCTCGGTAGGATCGAGAGAGAAGAAGAGGTGAAAAACGAATGGGGAATTTAATGAAAGGGGGCAAGGTATCCCCCTCTTGACCCCCTAGGATTGTTGTTGGGGTTATTAAAGGGTCCCGTGGGGAAAATAAAAAAAAAATTATTTTTCACGGTAGAAGCGTTTCCCGGGCCGCGAACTGGTAGCGAAACGGGAATTCGCCATTTTGTACTTCGTTTTAATTGTTTAGAGACAAAAATTATCGCCGCACATCGGCCACAATGCATGAATATCGTTGAAAAGTCAGCGATATTCATGCATTATCCAGCAAATGCTCTTAGCCGTGTTATCCACCTTCCATTGGATAACATGGCTAAAAACTGCTCTGTGCGTGTTTTTTTTTTTTTTTTTTTTTTTTTTTTGCTGCGTGACGTTTGTTAACGTTCGATTCGATGGAAATCAGGAAGTGGTGACCACCATTTTGTCACTGCGAGTAAATATTTTGTTATAAATGAATCCTTATTGATAAACATTGTCTGCGCCATCTTGCGTTTTGTCCAATGCCACAATTTTGTCGTGCACGGCTGCCATTTTAGATGCCTTGACCAGGGCCACTCTCTGCACGCCGCCGATTCTCAGCATGGCTCCCCACCCTCGCACGCATCTCCCCCACGCAATGGTCACCCCCGCTCTCTCTCTCATGCATGGGCCATATACTTCCCCCCATCTGCGCTGCTCTTGTCTGAGAATCACACCCTGTGCCTGCCCGACACCTCCCTTTCACCCTATTCACTACCGCACCCTCTGACACTCCTCTTCCTCTGTGTCCGATTGTCCAGGCCGGACCTAGGCTATCACCTAGCCCTGCGAATGTAGTTTATGACCCCAGCTGTAGAGTATCCAGACATGCCAACCCTCCCGATTCAGGCGTGAGACTACTGATTTCAGTGCTAGTCTTTCGCTTCCCGATTCCTGCAAGGAAAAACCCGGGGGCATATTACCAACAACTAGCGGTAAACATGGCTCCCCACCCTCGCACGCATCTCCCCCACGCAATGGTCACCCCCGCTCTCTCTCTCATGCATGGGCCATATACTTCCCCCCATCTGCGCTGCTCTTGTCTGAGAATCACACCCTGTGCCTGCCCGACACCTCCCTTTCACCCTATTCACTACCGCACCCTCTGACACTCCTCTTCCTCTGTGTCCGATTGTCCAGGCCGGACCTAGGCTATCACCTAGCCCTGCGAATGTAGTTTATGGCCCCAGCTGTAGAGTATCCAGACATGCCAACCCTCCCGATTCAGGCGTGAGACTACTGATTTCAGTGCTAGTCTTTCGCTTCCCGATTCCTGCAAGGAAAAACCCGGGGGCATATTACCAACAACTAGCGGTAATTTTGTCTCTAACTTGTTTAGAGACAAAAATTATCACCGCACATCGGCGAATTTTATCGTACATAAACCTTGCTATTAGCAAGGTTTATCGCAAATGCGATAAAAAACGGCCGCAATGCATGAATATCGTTGAAAAGTCAGCGATATTCATGCATTATCCAGCAAATGCTATTAGCCATGTTATCCACTTCACATTGAACAAGCGCATGGTCTTTTAAAGATTTGTGAAGTACTCGGGGCGGCGGTGTGTGTGTGCCCTCTTTCAGGAGCGGGCGGGGGGGGCACTGCCAGCAATTTGCAGGCCAGGCAGTGTTCAACACGTGCATCACCCTTTCTCTGCCTGCTATTGCGCTCCATGCTTCGGAAAGGTAAGAAAAAGAACGTGCATTTGAGTTTGAAATGTCCGATCTTGTAGCAGTACACTTGCAAAGCCCACACATGACAATAACCCGATTCAAGGCCCCATTCACCCGATTTTTTAAAAAAATATAGTACTCCAAGACAGTTACATTTTAAAACTTTATTAACATTTAAATATAACGAACGCAACAAAAACTGTAAATATATTTAACCATTTTTTGAAATTAACCAGAACTATAACGATAACAACAACAATAATATAACTTTTATGCCTAAATTACGCAAACATTTAGCTAATCTGCTAAAGGGGGGAGTCGCAATTTCTTTACAATAATCAATAATGAAAAATCCACATCAATAGGGTTGCCCGTTTTCTCGATGCAGCACTATAGTGCAATATACACAGCACCTGGGGTGTCAAGAGTGAACAGGTCTTTCTTTGTTCCTTAAGATGTTATCTCCGAGAATGCTGATGCATTGGTGTCTGTACACTTCTTTGTCAATTCTGTCAAGATGATAACTGCTTTATAAACAGACGATATCTTTGTTTAGTCATTAGTGTTAAGTGTGTCTGAAACTACAGTGCCCTTCTGTTTTTTTTCTTCATGCTCTACAGAGTTTTGTGTGTTGTTCTTTTGAGCGACAATTATTCCAGAGGTTTCAGGTTCACTTGTTTTGTCCTGCAGTGAGTTAACAGCTTTAGAGAGTTCATGTTTATTTGCTATGTCCTGCTGTTCGTGAACTGCTTCAGAGACGTCAGCCTCATTTTTTATGTTTCAGTAGGTCCTGGACCTGCCCGGCCGCGCCCAAAATGGCGCCGGTGTAAATGGGACTCGTAACTGCTTGTTCTGTACTGGTTGCCCAACCTTGATATCACGAGATACATATGCAGTTTTGAAGCACATGGCGGAGGCTTGTCTGCTGTAGTGGGGCGCCCCTTTATCGTTTCAGTCGCCATTCCGCCCGCTTTTGCTACACTGTGCCTTTTCCGCCATTCACCTGTTTAGCGCCCGCTCTTACGGCTACAGCGTCTCGCTCACCATGTAGTTGAGTTGCTCCCACTCTTGCGGTGCAGCGATAGGCGGCTGCCACAGGACTCTTAAAATGGCGGCCGGCTCTTCGGATTTGGGCCTGGTCCAGTAAAATGGCCCTGGGACACCTTGGAACTCGGACGCTTGTCTGCCAGGGCTTGGGTTCCATTCTCGAAAGCGTCCCCTCAGCCTTGAAGATTGTACAAAAGTCTTGGGGGCCCTCGACTCCCGCGGCCTTCCGGTGGGGAGCGGCTGCCATGATTGCTTGCGGAATGGCCACGACGGAGCTACGAGATGGTGGTGCTCTCATGGTGACGGCAGCTTCAGTCTGAAACATCCAGAAACAAGGTGGGGCTTTCATCGTTTGGGGAAAAAAAAATGTTTTAATCCAATGAAAAGTGTTATTTTTAGGTCACATGACCTAGTCTTACATAATTAGGAAAAGAAAAGTAAAATGAACCAATGAAAAGTTTTATTAACAAGTCACATGACCTGTTATGCTTACGTTACGCGCTGCGCAGCGCTCTGGATCGTTTCCGGGAAGCTGCGCCTTGCGCACCAGAGCACTTCCGGGTGCGCTAACGCGTCGCGTCATATGACGCATTACGCGACAATGCAGGTGCAGAATATAGTCAAAATGTCTCCACCAACCAGCGGTCGGAATACAACCGCTTTCAGCAGTCCAAAAAGTTCGGTCAAATCTTAAGAGCGGGAGCAACTCAACTACATGGTGAGCGAGACGTTGTAGTCGCAAGAGCGAGCGGTAAACAGCTGAATGGCGGAAGAGGCACAGAGTACCAAAAGCGGGCGGAATGGCAACTAAAACGGTAAAGGGGCGCCCTACGACAGCGTGTCTTCAGGTGAAACGGATTGTGGGACAAGGTCCAGAATGAAAGATTCTTCAAAAGGGAAAAAATTCCGCCGGACCCCGGGAGCCGGCCGCCTATGCCGGGGGCGATCTCAGGCCTCACCAGGGCAACACGACTTGGGGAGGGGGCAGGAGCCAAGCGCCCCCTCTCAGTCCGCGCCATCTCACCGCCCCTCGGGGGCCTCCGTCAAGCGGTTTAGGGAGGCACTGTATCACATTGTTTTCCAATGCAGTCAGGTCCACAAATGGACCCCACTTACTTTGAATAGTGAAGCTGCAGCAGGTGCAAATAAGGTTTAAACAGTGTTACAAGAGCTGCTTAGAACTCTGAAGTATGACAACCAGGACTTATGCCATGTATGTAAGGCAGTGACATGGAAGCAAGTCAGGGACAAAAAGCATGAACGAACATTCACGTATGAAAATCTTATTTGGAGAAGGGGTAGAATCCAAACGCCCCCTGCCAGTTCGCGCCAGTACACCATATGTGGAAAATCTGAAGACATCATTCTACAAACTCTCAACGCTTGTTATCAGTGCATGAGTTTCATGCTCGATCGATTGAGCTAGCCGGATCGGGTAATAAAAAGTATAAAATAGTTATGTAAATAGTTATTTAATAAAATGTTTTACTCTGTTTCTTTGCTGGTGTGTTGTGTATATTTATAATATTTGCATAGGGTTTGCCGTTATTTTGGGCGGTGTGGGTGGCGGAGTCGAGCTGTCTTGCAGCCCTCATGGTGTGGAGCTCAGTTCATCTCACTATTTTCGTATTTCTCAAGAAGGGTTGTTCCTAATGTTTCTATTTTAGCGAGGTCAAAAAGAGATCCAATTAGTGGCCTACTGATTTTGCTCGATTACTTTTATTTTTTTACACGATTTTTCACTATCTGCAAAGACTAAACAGAGTATTGCGACTTTGTGCTTGTTTGTAAATAGAGAATGATCCAAAGAGAACCAATTCTAAAACAGTAAATGCTTGGACAACAATCAATCAAATGGAGAGACAAGGAGGTACGACGGATTACAACGGGGGTAAAGGCCTGCGTTAACTACCCTTCTGTATCTGCAAAGAGAGAGTACTACTAAGGCAAAAGAGGGGAGGGGGGGGGCAGCGTTCAAAGCACATCAGCGTGCATAAATACGAAAATGTTTTTATCTATCACGTACTTGACATTTTAAAGCTTTTCATATTTGCTATTAAAAAACCAATGAAATTCACAGAAAAAACCATAGGTTATAGTGGATATATAGTTAGGAATTTGCATTTACAAAACCTTGAAAATTCAATGAAAAAACCATAGGTTATAGGCCATATATAGTTAGGAATTAGCATTTACAAAACCTTATTTTACTCGCATAAAACCATTGAAATTCCATATATAGTTAGCTAACTATAAGCGCTAACTATATATCGCGCACCCGCAATCCACTGCTGATGATGTCACATATTACATCATTCATGACATGGTCAGTGACATCACTGATGACATCACTGATGACATCTCAAATGACATCACTGATGACAACTCAAATGATATCAATGATGACATCTCAAATGACATCACTGATGACAACTCAAATGACATCACTGATGACATCTCATTTGTCATCACTGATCACATCACTCATGTGATAATACAATGAACCTCTTCAGACTCTAATATAACCTTACATACACTCAGTATAAACAGACACTCACAGACTGTCACTCATCCATGGAGTTACTCACACACCTAGTCAGTCATGCAAAGAATCAATCACACCTCCATTTCCTCAACTATATAGTTATACACATCTTACTTATTCAAACATATAATAACACATATTTACTCTCTTATATAATCCCTGATACAAGCTCACAGTGATCGATACAGCCACTCACACATTCACTGGCTCTTATGTTCAGTTATTTATATATCTCAACTCTCACATGTATTGTGTTTTACATACGTACTTACTTGCACATGTAGCAATGAGAAATCCATTCACTCACCAACACACCCATGCACAGTCAACCGCCCATATAGTTGTTTCCACATGCACTCTTGAACTCATACTCCTAGTGAATCAACTGCTTACACATCTATGCACAGAGTCACGCACCTCCCAGCCACCCACACACACACTCAGCCTCCCATTCAAATATTTGGGCAACCAATCAATAACCCATATGGCCACTCTTATAGCTACTGATCAACACATGCAGCAGCTTACACAACATCAAACATACTGATGCACGAATTAAGACAGTTTAGTCACTAACCCATGTACTCAGTGAGACACATTTAATCACTCACTCATACAGTCAGTCATGCACCTACTAAATTCTTCATCCAGACACTTATACATCCACTCATTCTTCAATATGTGAAACATATTTAAACTTTACAGACACATACAATCACTGGATGTTGTGATCAGTGATGTCATCAGTGATGTCACTGACCATGTCATGAATGATGTAATATGTGACATCATCAGCAGTGGATTGCGGGTGCGCGATATATAGTTAGCGCTTATAGTTAGCTAACTATATATGGAATTTCAATGGTTTTATGCGAGTAAAATAAGGTTTTGTAAATGCTAATTCCTAACTATATATGGCCTATAACCTATGGTTTTTTCATTGAATATATATATATATATATATATATATATATATATATATATATATATATATATATATATATATATATATATATATATATATATATATATACCTACTGGCGGTAGCCAGTAGGTATATATAGTTAGGACGGGTTCCCATAGGAAATCCCCAACATTCTATTGGGAATAACTTTGGCCCTGGTTGATGAATCTTCGCAAATTTCTCAAAGAAGATGGCTCGCTCCGCTCCGCTCCTTCCCTAAAAATTTGGGGGGGATTCGTCAAGTGGGGGCTGAGAAAAAAGGGGGGTCCCAAAACGTGTTTTCCCCATGTTAATTTCCATAGGACCTTTAGACTCAGCTACAATTTGAACCGCTGAAGGGAATTACACCAAACTTGTCAAAATGGTACTGTCTGGTATGCAGATCACGCTTTTGGTAAAATAGTGTAAATCCCTCCAGTGGTTCCTGAGAAAATTAGAAGAGAAATCAATTATATATCTATAAGCGTGCACGTGTGTGCGCACCCCCGCGAATTTTCGGAATTTTTTTGGGGGGGGGGGCATAGGGGGCTTCTGACTTATATTTTCTTGTGTTTTATTTTAATTTCGAGGGTGCTCACCCCTCGTTTTACTGCCGAGATCACCGCCGCGGCCCGAGCCACCTTAAAATGGCTGCCGCCGCCGCCTGGTTGTAGGCGGGGCCGGGAGGACGTGGTTTCCGCTTCCCCCTGGCTGTTCCAATGACAATGAGCCGATTAATAAAACATAAACAAACTCGCCGAATTAATAACCATCGGCATGTTGATGTTACCCCTTTCACAATTTCTTACAACTCTTCTCATAAATAACCTAAGTTTGACAATGAGCCGATTAATAAAACATAAACAAACTCGCCGAATTAATAACCATCGGCATGTTGATGTTACCCCTTTCACAATTTCTTACAACTCTTCTCATAAATAACCTAAGTTTGCACCTCTTTGACTTAGAACGAGGCCATTTACATCAGTCCATTTACAGGGCTTTGTTTACCTTTTTAAGTATCGACAACATCCAACCCCCATTGGCTCATAAGTAAGCCAATCAGGATGCTCGCTGAGATACATGTGACGCTCGCTATTCCAATGGCAATGAGCGTTATATACTGCAGCCCAGACGGCCTTCCTCACCTCCCCGATCGGCTCAGATGCCGATTAGAAGTACCGACGGAGAGGAAAGGTGACCGTCGGCATGATGGTTGTATTAACAGCAAAGAGGCCTAGCAAGTGAATTCAATACTTCCCTATGCCAGCGACAAATCGGTTCCTACATATCAGTTTACAGTAGGATTGTAACGTCTGGCTGGCATTCTGGTTTTCCCATTATCTTGGAACCTCCCCTTCACGTGGGGAACAATGTGGCTCCCCTTTTACAAGCGCTAGTGGAGGGTCACTATAATATGGACACTGACCCAATAATCCATATTGATCACGGAGCTTGAGTGATAGAGTAAACAGTGCGTCTGGCGCTCATATCTATTGAAGCACTCCTGCGAGTTATCATGCCTCCCAAAATAGCCTGCGGGGGAAATCAAAGCTGTGACTGAAGCTGTTGTGGTAGCGTTCTGAGCAGGGCGGAACTTGCTGGGTGTTCTGTTAAGGGAGCACTAGAGGGAGCGGAAGGGCTCATGGAGAATATGTTACTGTTTGAACCATAAAGGATGTACGTGTAAGCTTCCTTTTTATTCGTATACCTAGGTAATTGATGCAACATTCTGTTTTAAAGACACTGTATCCATTGCCTTATGTTTTTGGATTTATTTAGTGCACCAAGACCGACTCAGTAGGTCCAGGAATAGCAGCTTGGAAAAGGAATAGATTTCTTTAGTGATCCGGTCCAACATGTGGTGTTTGCAGGCATTTTAGAAAGGGGCGGAAAGGGCAATTATATAGCAGATGAATCTATGGCCATGATTTCGATACAGTCCCAGGGTCCGACATAAAAATGTAACTGTATTATGATAAATTTAAGAAATGATGGGGAATATTATTAAGAAGAATGGCAAACATACTACCCTGTCAACCCATCCATCCATTCATCCATCCATTGACCCATCCTTCATCCATCCGCACCCTACCATCCATCCACACTACGGTTCACCTATCGATCCACCTATTTTTATTCAATGTATTCTGCTAAAAATTACTTGCATACCTTTCACCTATCCTCAAACACTGCTCACCCTGCACACTTACCTACCATTTACTACGCACAGTCACCCTGACATTGTGCAGGCAGTCTGATACTGCTCACCCACCACTCACACAGTCCACCATCCAGCCACCCATCCATCCACCATCCATCCAGCCACCCATCCAGCCATCATACATCCATCCATTATTCATTCATTCATGCATGCATGCATCCACCCATCCATCCAGCTATCCACCCAACATGCATCCACCCATGCATCCATCCATCCACCCTGCATCCAACCATCATGCATCCACCCAGCATTCATTCATCCACCCACCCATCATGCATTCACCCATCATGCATCCACCCAACAATCATTCATCCATCATGCATACACCAGCCATCCATCCATCTTCCAGCCAACAATCATGCATCCATGCATCCATCCATCACCCAGCCACCCTCCCACCCACCATTCATGCACCCCATCCATCCACCCACCCATCCATCCATCCTGCATCCATCCATCATTCATGCATCCATTCACCCATCTATCATGCATGCATCCATCCATGCATCGACCCAAGAATCATTCATCCATCATGCATCCAACCATCGTTCATGCATGAAAAATCGGATCCCTAGGGCTGCTCAGGTGGTCCCACAAGGATATTAACATATTTAAACGTTATCCGCTAATAGAATTAGCATTTTCAAAACCTTGCAAATTCACTGAAAAAACCATAGGTTTCTGGCCTTATATATATATATATATATATATATATATATTAATTAGCTTTTAAAAAACCAATGAAATTCACTGAAAAAACCATAGGTTATACACTATATATAGTTAGGAATTAGCCTTTAAAAAACCAATGACATTCACTGAAAAAACCATAGGTTATACACTATATATAGTTAGGAATTAGCCTTTAAAAAACCAATGAAAAAAAAAATACATATATATATATATATATATATATATATATATATATATATATATATATATATATATATATATATATATATATATATATATATATATATATATATATATATATATATATATATATATATATATATATATATATTACCTACTGGCGGTCGCCAGTAGGTATATATAGTTAGGATTTATTCCCTATGGGATTTTTGAAAATTCTATGTCTAATAACTTTGGCGTTTGTGGACGAAATCGGATGAAATTTTCAGGAAAATGGCACATTTTGTTTCTGAGCAGCCCTTGAAAATTTGGGGGGGTTTTGTCGAGGTCGGGCCGAGAAAAAAGGGGGGTCCCAAAACGCGTTTTTCCCATGTTAATTTCCATAGGGCGGTTGGACTCACTTTTAGCTCGAACGGCTGAATGGATTTGCACGAAACTTGGCAAAATTGTAGGAACTGTTAGCCCGATGTGCCTTTGCTAGGTCTCAATATATGTGCTCCAGTAGTTTTTGAGAAATTAACGTTCAAAACAAGATATATATCTGTAACAGCGCTCCGGGCTGCGCTCCGGTTCGCTTACTTTTCGCGAAACGGAACTTTGCGCGCAGAAAGCTGATTAGCTCTCCGGTGTCTGTCAACATTCTAAACAGTCCGGAGCGGCCGCCATCTTATCTCTCGGTAGGATCGAGAGAGAAGAAGAGGTGAAAAACGAAGGGGGAATTTAATGAAAGGGGGCAAAGTATACTCCTCTTGACCCCCTAGGAATGTTGTTGGGGTTATTAAAGGGTCCCGTGGGGAAAATAAAAAAAAAATGATTTTTCACGGTAGAAGCGCTTCACGGGCCGCGAACTGGGCCGCAAACTGGTAGCGAAACGGGAATTCGCCATTTTGTGCTTCGTTTTAATTAAATTACTAGGTATAAGGGGGTGCGGGAGACGTATCCTAATCCCCTATGTTTCCTGAGGGTGGCTGAGGAGGCTCATATATGTTGATACATCTCTTCCAGCGGCTGTGCGTGAGCTTTTTTTTTTTTGCTGCGTGACGTCTGTTAACGTTCGATTCGATGGAAATCAGGAAGTGTTGACCGCCAATTTGTCACTGCGATAAAATATTTTGTTATAAATGAATCCTTATTGATAAACATTGTCTGCGCCATCTTGCCTTTTTTCCAATGCCACAATTTTGTCGTGCACGGCAGCCATTTTAGATGCCAGGCTGGTCCCAGGCTATCACCTACCCCTGCGGATGTAGTTTATGGCCCCAGCTGTAGAGAATCCAGACATGCCAACCCTCCCGATTCAGGCGTGAGACTACTGATTTCAGTGCTAGTCTCCCGCCTCCCGATTTCTGCAAGCAAAAACCCGGGTTCATATTACCAACAACTAGCGTTAATTTTTGTCTCTAACTTGTTTAGAGACAAAAATTATCGCCGCACATCGGCGATTTTTATCGCAGATAAACCTTGCTATTAGCAAGGTTTATCGCAAATGCGATAAAAAACGGCCGCAATGCATGAATATCGCAGAAAAGTCAGCGATATTCATGTATTATCGAGCAAATGCTCTTAGCCATGTTATCCACCTCCCATTGGATAACATGGCTAAGAACTGCTCAGGTCAGGTGTTAGCTTTTGGAGATATTCGCGATTAGCGCGAATATCTCCAAAAGTTGGTAATAGGAGATAGCGATGTTAGAGACTGTTTCCAGTCGCTAACATTTTGGCACGCCCACTTTGCATGTCATTAGTGATAAATATCACTGACATGCAAAGCGGGGCCCAAGATGGTCGTTATCTCCTTTTAGCTGTCACTAACTGGTGTTAGCGACAGCTTCGTAATAGGGAGATAATTTTATTTCCGCTTTTTGGCTTTTAAAGCCAAAAAAGCGGAGATACACCCCCTTGATAATATGCCCCACGATTCCTCGGGGGTTTCAGCTGACAAGGCTTGGTATTGTGTTACGTGGTAATTCTTCCAGGAAACGTCAGAGGGTCGATGCAGGGGTTCTAGAAGGGGTGATAAACCATTTAAGCCTCATGAACAAGCGCATGGTCTTTTAAAGATTTGTGAAGTACTCGGGGCGGCGGTGTGTGTGTGTCCTCTTTCAGGAGCAGGCGGGGGGGGGCACTGCCAGCAACTTCCAGGCCAGGCAGTGTTCAACACTTGCATCACCCTTTCTCTGCCTGCTATTGCGCTCCATGCTTCGGAAAGGTAAGAAAAAGAACGTGCATTTGAGTTTGAAATGTCCGATCCTGTAGCAGTACACTTGCAAAGCCCACACATGACAATAACCCGATTCAAGGCCCCATTCACCCCTTTTTAAAAAAAAAAAAACACTCCAACAAAGTAGGATTATAAAACTTTATTAACTTTTAAATATAACGAACGGAACAAAAACTGTAAAAACATTTAAACATTTTTCACAAAAAAAAGCAACAATGGTCAGAAGCTGTCTTTTGTGCGAATAGTCCCAAGGCAGCACAACGTGCTGAGTTCTGGACGGCACCCAGGTGATGTCACCTGGGTGCCGCACTGGTTTTTGGGATCCTACAATGCAGCAAAGAAAAACAGCGTGGGGCGTCCAGGGTGGTGCGGAGGGAGGCCTCGTCAGTAGCGGTCTGTTGTGCGAATAGTCCCAAGGCAGCAGAACGCGCTGAGATGTTGATGGCACCCAGGTGATGTCCAGTAAACTGCCGCACTGGTTTTGGTATCCTACAATGCTGCTCCGAAAATTGGCGTGGGGCGGCCCGGGGGGGGGGGGGCGTGGGGGGGGCGGCGTGAACGGGCCTCCCCAGGTGGCGGCCATCCAGCTGTTTACCGCCCGCTCTTGCGACTACAGCGTCTCGCTCACCATGTTGTTGAGTTGCTCCCACTCTTGCAGTGCAGCGATAGGCGGCTGCCACATGACTCTTAAAATGGCGGACGGCTCTTCGGTTTTGGGCGTGGTCCACTAAAATGGCCCTGGGACACCTTGGAACTCGGACGCTTGCCTAGGGCTTGGGCTCCATTCTCGAAAAGCGTCCCCTCAGCCGTGAAGATTCTACAAAAGTCTTGGGGGCCCTCGACTCCTGCAGGCTTCCGGTGGGGAGCGGCTGCCATGATTGCTCGCGGAATGACCACGACGGAGCCACGAGATGGTGGTGCTCTCATGCTGACGCCAGCTTCAGTCTGAATCATCCAGAAACAAGGTGGGGCTTTCATCGTTTGGGAAAAAAAATGTTCTAAACCAATGAAAAGTGTTATTTTTAGGTCATATGACCAAGCCTTCCATCTTTAGGAAACCAAAAGTAAAATGAACCAATGAAAAGTTTTATAAACAAGTCACATGACCTGTTATGCGGCATAGGGCTACAAAAAGCGTAGAAAATCCGTTGGCACGTGAGGCGGCGTCAGTAGCGGACCGATGTGCGAATAGGCCGAAGGCAGCACAACGCGCCGAGATCCGGATGGCACCGAGGTGGTGTCCAGCAAATTGCCGCACTGGTGTGGCCATCCTACAATGCTGCGCCGAAAGACGGCGTGTCCAGCTGAGTTCCGGTCACTCTTGCGGTACAGTGACTCGAACGCGCCGAGATCCGGATGGCACCGAGGTTGTGTCCAGCAAGTTGCCGCACTGGTGTGGCCATCCTACAATGCTGTGCCGAAAGTCGGCGTGGGGTGCCCCGTTGGCTTATGAGGTGATGTCAGTAGTGGACCGATGTGTGAATAGGTCGGAACCAGCACAAGGCGCCAAGATTCGAATGGCAAGTCCTGGATGTTGAGTGCCATAGTTGAGAGTTCTGAGCAGTGCTTGTAAGACTATCTGAAGCTTATTTGCACCTGCTGCAGCTTCACTATTGCCCAAGGTGGTGTCCAGCAAATTGCTGCACTGGTGTGGCCATCCTACAATGCTGCGCCGAAAGACGGCGTGTTCAGCTGAGTTCCGGTCACTCTTGCGGTACAGTGACTCGAACGCGCCGAGATCCGGATGGCACCGAGGTGGTGTCCAGCAAGTTGCCGCACTGGTATGGCCATCCTACAATGCTGCGCCGAAAGACGGCGTGGGGTGCCCCGTTGGCTTATGAGGTGATGTCAGTAGTGGACCGATGTGTGAATAGGTCGGAACCAGCACAAGGCGCCCTGCACTGTTGAGCTTTTTTCAATGCCTGTTTTTTGTTGTTTCCCCTCCATCAAAAACAAAAAAAATATATAAAACTGTGCAAAAATACAAAAAAATGTTTAGAAAAGCAGTGCTTGTAAGACTGTCTGAAGCTCTTTTGCACCTGCTGCAGCTTCACTATTGCCCTGGTGTGGCCAAAGATCGCCCATGTGAGGAAAATTAAATTTTGGCCATGTTGTGTTCCCTAGCGCGTACCCCACCGACTCCATGTACCAGCTTAAAGTGCATGTAACTTCCCTCCTGTGCCAGCTATGAAGACGCAAATACATTTGCGTCCAACGTTAACATGTCCTCTTTCAGATCCACCATGAATGGATTATATAGTCCGTTCCTAAGTATGCTATGCCACCGTCTTTTTGTAGTGCACTTTTCGTATTTTTCCTGCTCTAAGCAAGAGTAGGCCCTGAATTCCTGCCATCTGAACCTCTTTTGTGGCTCCTGACTCTGCCCAGGCTACCTCTGTACCCGTGAACTCTGTCCTACTTTCAGCGCGGCCCCTCGCGCTCAGCTCAAGCCTGCTTTCTGCCAAGACTGACTATAACCTTCGAGTTATCTGTTCCGCTCCCCGAGAATACATTCCTGCCTACTAGATCCTGTAAACATCCTCTCCAGCTGCAGAGCCAAAGGGCCGACCTGTCTTAACGCAAGTAAATCATAGCCTCTGTTGCCATGCTTCCATGGAAGGCCCCGTGCCCCACGCTTCACATGTAGACACTCAGGCGCTTATACACGCATCCACAGTTAGCATAGAATAGCTTCTGCCCTAGAGACCTTTCCGCCCAGATAGTATAGTTCCTAAACACCAGATATCAGATATGATAGAAGTACAAGTTGATCTGACATGCCAGACTTCTGTCTCTTTCCGTCAGTGTAAATGTCAAGTCCCCTGCACCCCGTCAATCACACGTCATGCAGCTGCGCGCGCATCCAAGCTTCCGATTTCTGCTGACATTGCAACATTCTGTTAGCACCACCCCTTGGTGCCACCCACTTGCGTCACCTATTAGTGACGTTTCTAGCACACACCTCTAGTTCACGCCTAGTTTACGCCTCTTGATGATGTACTAGTACCACGTGTATACTGTTATCTTGTCTTCTCTCAGCTGTTACGCCTCTTACATTGATTCTTATGGTATAAATCAAGTATATAAGCTATGTATTGTCAATAAACGAGAGCGCGCTCATCTATCCCTTCTGACACCCCTGTGGTGGTCAGAACATGATATCCTGATTCCTTTATGAGGAATAAAACCCTTAGAAACTCTAACACCACGGACTCTGTTTTCTTTCATTCTGATTGAGTTATCATTGATTAAGTACTTACCTGCATAGAAATTAAGAGAGTAAATTAATTATTTACGTCATTTTGGCGCCCGAATAGGGACCCCTCCCCCACCTCACGCGCCGGTTGGTGCGTTGCAATCCGTGTCCCCTGCCATCAGTTAGACGGAACACACGTGTACTGGCAGGATTTCCTGCATCTCCCTCTGACCCACGGAGGTGACGAAGACTGCGATCAGTGCCCAGACGAGGCGGTGAGGAGTGCGGAGGATCCCGACCAGAGCCCAGCCGAAAGAAGCAAGGTCCGAGGTGTGAAGAGGTCCACCAGTTTTCCGAAGTTTTCCGAAGTTTTCCGAAGTTTTCCGAAGTTCCGAGTCGAGCCCAGTCGAGTTTTCCGAGGCCTTCTGTTTTCCGTGCTTCCCGGTGAGTACCATTGCTGGGTCGTATCTAGACGGGTTTGGGTACGCAAGTCCGGTCTGCACTGTTTTTAGGCAGTGTATCTGTACTGTTTAGCAGTATATCAAGTATTCCGAATTTTTGCACTGTTACACCAGTGTATCCGTACTGTTGAGCAGTACATCCAGTATAGGGGGGTAGTCATTTATGTCTTCAATGTTTTTATGTGATTAATGTTGTGGTATGAATGCGACTGTTTAATTGTGTATTATTGTGTTTCTTGTAACAACTAGCTGTAAACTCGTATTAAGGAATAAAGATCTAGCGTTCAGTAATAAGTAAGCAAGATGCCGTTCTTCAACAAGTTAAAACAGATAGGAACTAGGAAAGGGTTACTGGAGGAAGAAATTCCTATCCCCCCTAGGGACACTCCAGGCAATTTTATGTATCAGAAACATGGCATAGATGCCATATTATATCTAGATTTATGGGCCGATTATACCAAGCACCTAGACGAAAGACACAGATGGCCTGTTACCGGAACGTGGGATGCCGAGTGCATCATGAGGGTAGAAGAAGCATTATGGAAAAAGAAAGCTAGACAATCTCAGAAGGACGCCATAGAATTTTGGCGTAAGGAATCACGTAAGCGTGCTGACAAAGCACTCCGTAGAGAGGATAGACTTAAAGAATCAGATAAAGAACGAGAAAACAAATTAGTTACTGAAGGGATCCGAGTAAAGACAGAACAAATAGACCGTGCCCGAAATAATCTTGTAAACGGTATGTATCTTGCAGCAGATGGCACATCTGAAACTGAATCAGAGATACCGAAAAACTTACCGACACCATTAGTTCCAACTAAAGTAATGCATAAAACTACTAAAGACATATTCCTAAATTCATATCTAGAGGATGTAGCACCAGCTTACACCAATCTGCCTGTTCGTGCCCTGCCTACTGACAGGGATGGGGGTGGCACTACGCCCCCAGATCCGGTTCCGCCGGTTCCGCGACAGACCTCCTCTGTTCCGCCAGCTCCGCCACTTCCTGCACTCAAGACTGACCTACCGAAACCAATACTACCTGATCTTACTAAAAGACAAATTCAAGTCCAGATACAGACTCCGCGGAGAGATAATGCTCAAGCATCCGCCTCAGGAGGTGCGACAGCAGGTCTTCAGACCCCGCCACCGACACACAGATTGCATTTAAGGGACACGCAGAATCCTTTCCAGTCTCCCTACTCATCCCGGCTTGACGCATTCAAAGATAAGATGTCAGTTTGCAGATATGATCCAGTACCCGGAAAAGACGATTTAATGATATTAGCATCACTACGATTAAGATCTGCCACCGATAACTTGCTATGCTATGTAGGAATGCAGGAAGTCCTCGACAGACTATATAAGTTCATACTGACAGGGAAAGACCCCGACAGTGTCAAAGCTGCCATGCATAAACAGAAAGTTGACGTTCAAGCACAGATATTACGATTTTTCATAAATTGTGTAATAAGAGAACGAGACAGGCCCGGGACAGATCAAAGTGAGTTAGACGCATTAAACAAGTGGGGTCAAAATATAGCTGATGGAAAACATGACAAGGGGACTTGCATAGCCAGTATGTCCCAGAAAATTAGAAAGGCAGTATTGACTGCACACCAGGAAGGGAATGATAAAGCTTCCTCCGAGGAGGAAGATGAACATGAAACATCAGGAAAGTCTACAGACACTATAGCATATGTAGGTAGGGGAGCCTACCTTAGGAAGGGTGTCCGTCCAGAAAGCAAGAGAGTTCTTTTCTCTGAGTTAACAAATCCGAATTCTTCTGAACATCAGTTCCAGGAAACTGATAAAAGGCTTCGAGACCGAATGGGGTACCATGTACTCAATTCTATGGATGAACAGGAATTAGCCCGGTCAGCTGTATTATGGGCCGAAAACCCAGACATGTATAATGATGACACGTTAGTACAGACATTCTTGAACCTTTCCCCGGAAGAGCAGAAAATAGCAGGTGAATATATGATTCAGCACCTCCTCATCAAGTTCAGAAACCATCATTCTGATCCAGGTCCCTTACACGAAACATTAGAAGCACTACTCATGGATAGATGGAGAGGTTTTAGTACCAAATTAATACAAATAATTCTAGAACAACGACGTAAGTATTACACCTTCCTAAGCTCTGAATATGTTCCCGCCCCGCCTCCAGAAAGAAAAACGTACCACATGCAATGCGGTAGTGGCATTGAAAGTCAGAATCCCTTACGAGAAGTACACCCAGTTATGGGTACGGACCAACGCTTGAAGCGTGTGTATGTTCACACACCACTGACTAAGTTAGAACTGTTAGAAATGAAGAAATTAGTTCCGTGCCATGATAAAGACCCTGCAGGTTTTCACAGAGAGCTCAAAGACATGTTACTGATGGGAGATTACACGTATGATGATATTATGAAAATGTTAAAAGTACTGTTGCCCACGGGCATTTACGAGAAATTAAAGGAAAAGGATTGGGAGGTGGGAGAGTCAAAGATAGCATGGGCAGAAATAGAAGACGAAGAAAGCAAACGAGTCCCGGGGTTAGGCCTTGGGGATAAGACTAAAGCATTACCAGGTTTAATCGTACAAGTTTTGCCAAGATTATTGACAACTAGAAAGGAAGATTGGGACGCAATCTCGTCCTGTAAACAGAAACAAGATGAAGATACTAGTGACTTTTATTCAAGATTCGAGAAATGTTTCATTATCAATAGTGGTCTAAAAACTAGTAGCGAGTCATATCCACACCTTTTTGTAACAAAACTAGTCGAGAATGCCCTACCATTAGTCAAAAATAGAGTGTACAAAGTTGAAAGTACTTGGCAAGCAAATACGCCATCCCAGATGTTACAAATGTTACAATATCACCAGAACAGAATTAGGGAAGAACAAGATCAGGAACAGAAACGTATGAAAGACACGAAAATGAAAATGTTAGTAGCTCAGACGATTCCAGCCGACGGTCATAGAAAAGGTGGGGCCCAGACCAATCATTCTGCCGCTCCCGTTAAAGGGACATGTAATTATTGCAAGCAGCCAGGTCACTACGTACATGAATGTCCAGTCCTGAAACATAACATCGAGACAGGTAAAACTAAAGAAAGACCGCGTCCGCCTAGACATGAACAGGGTCATCAACAGACCTCACAGAACGAACAGCCAATGCAGAATACACAGCCTATGCATGATCAGTCCCATACAGTACAGACAGTAGCAGTACCGCAGCCACAGCATGCTCAGACACAGCCCGCTGCCGCAACTCGGCAAGTCTCACAACAGATGTACCAGTATGCCCAGTCGGCATATCCAGATTATCAGCGTTATACATGAAACAGCCTAGGGAGGGAAAGTGATTTGCCTCTTATTGAAATTCCTGTAGATCAAGAAGGTCCTTATGTACACAGTCACGTATTAGGAAAAGACAGAAAGTTTTTAATTGACACAGGGGCAAGTCGCACTACTATCAGTCACAATGAAGTCCCAGGGGCACCCCTCTCAGGCTCACAGAATGTTTCCCTTGGTTTTTCAGGACAGCCTATTGTAAATGAAGTATCGGAACCAGTACCACTAGCTGTGGGTCCATTATCTCGAGTTACAGATTTGTTACTTACGAAATCATGTCCCGAAAATCTGTTAGGAATTAAAACACTGAAGGCTCAAGGAGCTATAATATGCTGTTCCCCGGAAGGAGTCAGACTCTTTCTACGGGATTTCAAGGGTCATTATGTGTTACGTGACTTCGATGTCAGATTGAAAAATGTACCAGATCACTTATGGGCAAAAGGCCCAGCTGATGTAGGTTGTATGCATATCACACCATACCGTGTTACACTCAAGACAGGAGTTGTTTTACCCAGAATCAGACAATACAAGTTACCACCTGATGCTGTAGTGGCTTTACTGAAAATCATTGAAGAGCTTATTGCCCAAGGAGTGGTCGTAGAGACCGACTCCAATATCTGTAATTCACCCATCATTCCAATTCTTAAACGTACAGACCGCAATGCACCGCCGGTATACTGGCTGGTGATTGATCTTCGAGAACTGAACAAATGCATTGTACCACAGTATCCTGTGGTCCCCGATATCTCTTCCCTATTGACTGCTATTGATTCAGAAGCAACGTTCTTTACTGTAATTGATCTCAAGAACGCTTTCTTCAGTGTACCTATTGACCCGGAGAGCCAATATCTCTTCGGATTTAGTTTAAATGGACGAAGTTTCAAATTTTCCCGCGCACCTCAAGGATTTACAGAAAGCCCCAGCATCTATAGTCAAGCACTGAAAAAACAACTAGATTGTATTCAAATGCCAGTTAATACCGCTTTACTGCAATACGTCGATGATCTACTGATCACCGCACAAAGTGAGCCCGAATGTGAACAAGCATCACTGACAGTTTTGCATTTCCTGGCCGACAAGGGACACAAGGTGTCTCCTTCAAAGCTACAATTCTGTGTTCAGCAAGTTGTGTACTTGGGTCACTTGCTGTCCAAAGTGGGGAGACAGCTCACTCCCGATCGCATTCAGTTAATTGTAAACATGCCACGACCCCAGACACAAAAGGAAGTGCGGGCCTTCATAGGCCTCACCTCGTACTGCAGACAATGGATTCCTCAATATGCATTTCTAGCTAAACCACTCATCCAGTTAACGACACAGGAGGCAGCGACTTCGACTGCCCTCCCTTGGACTCAGGAACATACACAAGCCTTTGAGGAATTAAAGAAAGCTTTATGCCAAGCACCAGTTTTAGCAACACCATGTTACAGCAAACCGTTTACACTTTTTGTTACAGAACGTGACGGTACAGCGTTGTCTGTCCTCACTCAAGATCAAGCAGGTTCACATAAGCCTTGCGCTTATTTTTCAAGTACATTGGATTCAGTAGCCCAGGCACTCCCTACATGTTTAAAGTCAGTAGCAGCAACAGCGTTAGCAATCAGACAAAGCGACTCAATTGTTCTAGGTCATCAGTTAACAGTACAAGTTCCACATTCTGTAGAGGTTCTGTTAAACAGAACCCAGACTCAACACTTGACTATAGCACGACCTACAGGTTACGAATTGACATTATTCCAGCCACACATAGAAATCAGACGCTGCAGTATCTTGAACCCAGCGACATTGTTACCTACAGTTATGACAGACCCAGCTCCACATGATTGTATAGAGATCATTAATGCAGTAACAAAGCCCAGACGAGATTTAACAGATGTTCCATTGACAAATCCAGACCTGACACTTTATGTGGATGGTTCATGCATGAGAACAAGTACAGGAGAGTTAGTGGCCGCGTATGCCGTGACCACTGAAACTGAAGTTAAAGAAACACATCGTATTGATACACTGTCTGCTCAAGCGGCAGAGCTCATCGCTCTGACCCGAGCCTGTATTCTAGCCAAGAACAGAAATGTTAACATATACACTGATTCCCGTTATGCGTTCGGAGTCGTACACGACTTCGGCATGCTCTGGCAAGAAAGAGGTTTTCTGACCTCTCATGGTACAAAGATACAGCATGGTCCTCTCATTCAAGCACTGTTAGAAGCAATACATCTGCCTTCAGCCATATCAGTCATGAAGTGTAAAGCACATACTAAAGTCACAGATTCTGTTTCCCAGGGTAACGACCTGGCAGATCAAACAGCAAAACATACAGCACTGACTCACACTCAGACAACTGACACGACAAAGACAACAGATCCGACAAACTGTATGACAGTCAGAGATCCCACACTAGATGTTATTGACATTCAGACACATGCTACTGCAGACGAAATAAAGAAATGGATCGAACTAGGAGGGATCCAGACAGATCAAGGTTGGATGACGAAGGGAAAATCTACATGGTTTCTCCCTGACTCTATGGTTCAAGTCATGATAAATACAGCACATAGTCCTGCCCACCTAGGAGAGAAAGCAATGCTAGATAGTTTGCAAAATCTCTGGAACAATAAACACTTACGAGCAGCAGCAAAACAGAAAGTGCGTACTTGCATGATCTGTTGTCAGTTCAATCCAGGTAAAAGCGTCCCTGTAGAGCAAGGTGGATTTCATCCTCCCGATCACCCTTTTGAAGTCCTCCAGATGGATTATATCCAGATGGACCGTTGTCGAGGATTTAAATATGTTCTCGTAGTTGTCTGTGCTCTGTCCCGCTGGACCGAAGCATACCCAGTCCCAGATTACACTGCTCCGACCACTGCCAAACAGTTGGTTCGTGAATTCTTCCCACGATACGGCATGCCTCGTGTCGTGTACTCAGATAACGGTCAGCCATTCTCATCCGAATTAATGAAGCAAGTTTCCTTATTACTGGGATACCAGTGGAAGTTCCATTGTGTCCGACATCCAGAAGCAGCAGGCCTTGTAGAAAGGCATAATCAGACATTAAAGATCCGCCTTGCCAAAATATGTCAGGAAAAAGGGGTCGACTGGATAGTCGCCCTGCCAGTGGCACTATTCTATATGAGAATGGTCGCCCATTCGAGATCAGGGCTATCCCCGTACGAAGTGGTCTTTGGCAGACCACCGAATATGTGGGGGACGCCCATTCCTAAAAAGATTACTGATGTTGATTCTAATATGTTGACAGATTACCTTGCCTCCTTGATGTCTGCACTCCAATCATGTCGTTCACAGGTTGCCGCAGCCTTCCCTGACAACACTGATGTGAAGCCGCATGACGTCCGTCCCGGGGATACTGTCCTCGTCCGCAACTTCGACAGGAAAAGTCCGTTGGAGCCCCGCTGGAAGTCTCCGAAGACCGTTCTTCTTACCACGAGGACCACAGTCAAATTGGAAGGCAGAAAGGGGTGGGTCCACCTAAGCCATATCAAAACATTCCCAGGACTGAAACCGGAACAAGATTTACCCACCCCCACCAAAGACTGTGTTACCAAAGACTTTACCGAATCCAAACGAGAAAAAACTCCTCAAGAACAATACCGCATGAAATTACGATCTAGCAAGTCAGACAGTTTAATTGTTTAAGTCCTCCCCTAGGTGAATCGGTTAAATAGTTTCTGACATGTATCCCCTAGATCGAGTTAGAGAGAGAGAAGAAAAGAAACGTACCTATTGCAAATCACTTCGTAGTCACTGCATAGTGACACTAATAATCATGTTTATTCTCAGTGTTTTAATTATTATTGCTAGCATCTTATTACCTATCTACTATCCTATTTTCAAGCGTGAACAATCTGCTTACAATGTCTCTGCTGAACACACCTTTAGTGAGTTACCTCCTCATGAGCTTTCCTACAGACTCGCGCTGCGCAACAATACATTCATTAGTATGTTACATCATTCTCATCAAACTAACAATGCTACAAACTGCTGGATATGTGGCCGACTCCCTCCCTACCAGAATTATAAGGGAGCCCTGCCTCTCTTTCCGTACCCGTTCACTCACAATGGCTCCTGCGGAGCATGGTTTAAGATAATTAATTCTTTAGATCCCGATATTGCTGTTTTCGATGGGGGTTGGGTTTGGGGAAACCTGAACTTGGTCCTGCTCGACGTCTGTTACCCGGATAAGGAGGGACTCCCCACTAGAATAGGAACTGATCTAGAAAATGAAGTGTATGGATTAGGCAATTATACAATTAGCCTTATGATTCTTACTGTCGAATCCGAAGCCACACCTGTTCTGCCCATTATGTCAGTACTGCCAGTCACTGGTGAATTATGTATCAAGAAGAAAGGTTCAATACACTTAGGTCATAGTAAATGCACTACTGTGGTCGAATTCAGTGATGATGGTAAATCATCTTTCAAAGCTATCAGTCATTCTTACTTTGTTTGTGGTCATACCGCATACATTCGTCTACCTCCAGATTGGGATAGTACCTGTTACATTGCATTCCTTCTGCCACCTGTTTTTCTAGCTCCTCCTGATTACCATAGAAATAGCAATCTAGTAAAGAATAGACCCGGAAGAGATGCCTCACTTGTCGACTACACAGAAACGGCATGGGAACAGTACACTGACTTTAATAAAGGATTCTTTTTCTTTTTGGGACCTGTCCAGAATAGTAAATTAATACGCAGATTAACTAGAACACTTGAAGCCGTAGTAAATGAAACTACCTCCGCCTTAGGTAACTTAACAGAAGAGCAGTCCGCTATGCGGGTTGTTGTCCTTCAGAATCGTCTTGTAATTGACGTCATCTTGGCAGATAGAGGTGGAGCCTGTAAGGTCATCGGGTCAAGCTGCTGTGTTTTCATTCCACAAAATGCACCATCTGTATATCAAGCTATCACCCGTCTTCATAAAATTGCAAATCAGATACATCAGACTCCAGGCACCTGGACTTGGTCCGGTTGGTTCTGGACAACGTTAACAGCTTGGGGATGGAAGATCCTATCCTTCCTAGGCATTGGCCTAGTCCTAGTATTCAGTTGCTGCCTGTGCCTGCAGTATGGGCCAGCGATTTGTGGACTGTGTGCCACCTCTTGTATTGAACATTCCAGTTTTCACTCAAAACGTAATCGAAAGAAAGAAGAACAAATGATGTTACAAGAACAGACTGATCGATTCATGAGGATCGATATTTCATGAAGGGTCCGTAGGGAACAAGGAGGGAATGAGGAAAATTAAATGTTGGCCATGTTGTGTTCCCTAGCGCGTACCCCACCGACTCCATGTACCAGCTTAAAGTGCATGTAACTTCCCTCCTGTGCCAGCTATGAAGACGCAAATACATTTGCGTCCAACGTTAACATGTCCTCTTTCAGATCCACAATGAATGGATTATATAGTCCGTTCCTAAGTATGCTATGCCACCGTCTTTTTGTAGTGCACTTTTCGTATTTTTCCTGCTCTAAGCAAGAGTAGGCCCTGAATTCCTGCCATCTGAACCTCTTTTGTGGCTCCTGACTCTGCCCAGGCTACCTCTGTACCCGTGAACTCTGTCCTACTTTCAGCGCGGCCCCTCGCGCTCAGCTCAAGCCTGCTTTCTGCCAAGACTGACTATAATCTTCGAGTTATCTGTTCCGCTCCCCGAGAATACATTCCTGCCTACTAGATCCTGTAAACATCCTCTCCAGCTGCAGAGCCAAAGGGCCGACCTGTCTTAACGCAAGTAAATCATAGCCTCTGTTGCCATGCTTCCATGGAAGGCCCCGTGCCCCACGCTTCACATGTAGACACTCAGGCGCTTATACACGCATCCACAGTTAGCATAGAATAGCTTCTGCCCTAGAGACCTTTCCGCCCAGATAGTATAGTTCCTAAACACCAGATATCAGATATGATAGAAGTACAAGTTGATCTGACATGCCAGACTTCTGTCTCTTTCCGTCAGTGTAAATGTCAAGTCCCCTGCACCCCGTCAATCACACGTCATGCAGCTGCGCGCGCATCCAAGCTTCCGATTTCTGCTGACATTGCAACATTCTGTTAGCACCACCCCTTGGTGCCACCCACTTGCGTCACCTATCAGTGACGTTTCTAGCACACACCTCTAGTTCACGCCTAGTTTACGCCTCTTGATGATGTACTAGTACCACGTGTATACTGTTATCTTGTCTTCTCTCAGCTGTTACGCCTCTTACATTGATTCTTATGGTATAAATCAAGTATATAAGCTATGTATTGTCAATAAACGAGAGCGCGCTCATCTATCCCTTCTGACACCCCTGTGGTGGTCAGAACATGATATCCTGATTCCTTTATGAGGAATAAAACCCTTAGAAACTCTAACACCACGGACTCTGTTTTCTTTCATTCTGATTGAGTTATCATTGATTAAGTACTTACCTGCATAGAAATTAAGAGAGTAAATTAATTATTTACGTCAATGACATAGGCGGCCGGCTCCCGAGGTCCGGCGGAACTTTTTTCCTTTTCCTTTCTGCTTCTTGTCCCACAATCCGTTTCACCTGAAGACACGACCAGGTTCCTGAATGTGTGCAGGGGGACGCTATTGATTGAATGAAAATGGCGGCTTGACACAAAGCTGACTCAAGCGTTGCTGTTGATGCTATACAGACAAAAATTGGTTTTCAGTTTGTACATTCTTCAGGATTTTTTTTTCCATCCAAGGCTGATTGAGAGTTTGTAGAAAAATGGCTTCAGATTTTCCACATATTACTCTTCAACATTCTTCCTAAATGTAACAATGTGAGACTCACTAGGAGAACGGCTGTTTATCTTTCCTTTCAAAATGCTGCCAACAATATTTTCTGAATGGAAGACACCATCTTGTAGCATAAAGGGCCGAAAGGGGTTCTGGTCTGGCCGATAGTTGGTGGAGACATTTTGACTATATCTTGGACCTGCCCGGCCTCGCCCAAAATGGCGCCGGTATAAATGGGACTCGTAACTCCTTGCCCGCAAATGTATATCTAGAACATTTTATTGTAAGTGGCCCTGTCTTATTTTAATTACAAAATGTATGTCTACCGATTCCGCAACTGTTAGACACCTTAGTTCTTGCAACCTAATGGCCCGCTCGTTACGTTCCTCTACAGTGTAAATGTCTCCTCATCATATACGATTTCAGTTTGCTCCATGGCCGGCCCACGTGGTTATAGGCCCGTATTTGTATACTGACATTTTCACAATAAAGGTTTTTAAAACAAAACACGGTAGTAGTATTTACATTGGTAAAGTTTTTACTTTTAGTCACTGTTTTCGAATCAGTAAAAGGCAAGTGAAATAAAGTAGTCCAATTACATGACGGATAAAAGGTATAATATGTAGGAACGTAGTAAAGATAAATGGTCAAGGGCAGTTGTGTTTTCCACTCCTGCAACATAAAGTGATCGATAAGAATCTGATAATCAGGCGTATCGGCGACTAAGACAGCAGGCCGAGTCTCTTTTACTCAACGGCTCCGTTATGGAACGAAGAAACGCCCTTTTTCTCGAAAAAGGAATATGTTTTACTAGCAGGACAGTTGTAAATTTTCCGGGAAAGTACATTAGCCTGGAATATTATAACATATATGTTTAAAAAAAAAAAATGTTCGAAAACAATAAAAAGCGTAATTTTTAGGTCATATGACCAAGCTTTTCATCATTAAAATAACAAAAGTAAAATGAACCAATGAAAAGTTTTATTAACAAGTCACATGACCTGTTATGCTTACGTTACGCGCTGCCCGCCGCGCCCCGGATCACTTCCGGGTGCGCTAACGCGGCGTGTCATATAACGCATTACGCGACAACGTAGGTCAAGAATATAGTCAAAATGTCTCCACCAACCAGCGTTCGGAACACAACCCCTTTCAGCAGTCCAAAAAGTTCTGTTAAATGACAACAGAGGGGACAGGCAACAAGAACCATCAGTCAAAGAGGGGAGGGCAAGTTCTTCTCTTCCGGGTCATGTTGGGGCGCTACCGGAACTGATCAAATTGGTAGTCTACAGTGTTTCTGGATGTTTCAGAATAAAGCTGGCGTCAGCATGAGAGCACTACCATCTCGTAGCTCCGTCGTGGCCATTCCACGAGCAGACATGGCAGCCGCTCCCCACCAGAAGCCTGCGGGAGTCGGGGGCCCCCAAGACTTTTGTAGAATCTTGACGGCTGAGGGGACGCTTTCGAGAATGGGACCCAAGCCCTATCAGGGAAGCGTCCGAGTTTCAAGGTGTCCCAGGGCCATTTTAGTGGACCAGGCCCAAAACCGAAGTGCCGGCCGCCATTTTGAGAGTCCTGTGGCAGCCGCCTATCGCTGCACCGCAAGAGCGGGAGCAACTTAACTACATGGTGAGCGAGACGCTGTAGTTGCAAGAGCGGGCGGAAAACAGCTGAATGGCGGAAGAGGCACAGTGTAGCAAAAGCGGGCGGAATGGCAACTAAAACGGTAAAGGGGCGCCCCACTACAGCGTGTCTTCAGGTCAAACCGATTGTGGGACAAAGTCCAGAATAGAAGAGTCATCAAAAGGCAAAAAGTTCCGCCGGACCCTGGGAGCCGGCCGCCTATGTCGGGGGCGATCTCAGGCTACACCAGTGCTATAAGACTTGGGGAGGGGGTCGGAGCCAAGCGTCTTCTCCGAGTCCGTGTCATCACACCGCCCCTCGGGGGCCTCCATCAAGCGGTTTAGGGAGGTACCATATAACATTGTTTTCAAATGCAGTCAGGTCCACAAACGACGCTCACTTACTTTGAGAATAGTGAAGCTGCAGTAGGTGGAAATAAGCTTCAGACAGTCTTACAAGCACTGCTTTTGTAAACATTTTTTGATTTTTTTGTATTTTTGCACAGTTTTATATATTTTTTTTGTTTTTGATGGAGGGGAAACAACAAACCACAGGCATTGAAAAAGGCTCAAACTCAGAACTCTGAACTATGGCACCCAACATCCAGGACTTGCCATCCGGATCTTGGCGCCTTGTGCTGCTTCCGACCTATTCACACATCGGTCCACTACTGACATCATCTTATAAACCAACGTTATGTAAATAGTTATTTAATAAAATGTTTTACCCTGTTTCTTTGCTGGTGTGTTGTCTATATTTTTAATATTTGCATAGGGTTTGTCGTTATTTTGGGCGGGATGGGTGACGGAGCCGAGCTGTCTTGCAGCCCTCATGGTGTGGAGCTCAGTTCATCTCACTATTTTCGTATTTCTCATGAAGGGTTGTTTATAATATTTCTATTTTAGCGAGGTCAAAAAGAGATCCAATTAGTGACCTACTGATTTTGCTCGATTACTTTTATTTTTTTACACGATTTTTCACGATCTGCAAAGACTAAACAGAGTATTGCGACTTTGTGCTTGTTTGTAAATAGAGAATGAACCAAAGAGAATCAATTGTAAAACAGTAAATGCTTGGATAATAATCAATCAAATGGAGAGACAAGCAGGCAGGACGGATTACAACGGGGGTAAAGGCCTGCGTTAACTACTCTTCACTATCTGCAAAGAGAGAGTACTACTAAGAGAAAAGAGGGGAGGGGGGCAGCGTTCAAAGCACATCAGCGTGCATAAACACGAAAAAGTTTTTATCTATCACGTACTTGACATTTTAAAGCTTTTCATATTTGCTATTAAAAAACCATTGAAATTCACTGAAAAAAACATAGGTTATAGTCGATATATAGTTAGGAATTTGCATTTACAAAACCTTGAAAATTCAATGAAAAAACCATTGGTTTTAGGCCATATATAGTTAGGGATTTGCATTTACAAAACCTTATTTTACTCGCATAAAACCATTGAAATTCCATATATAGTTAGATGCGCTAACTATATATCGCGCACCCGCAATCCACTGCTGATGATGTCACATATTACATCATTCATGACATGGTCAGTGACATCACTGATGACATCACTGATGACAACTCAAATGACATCACTGACAACATCACAGATGACATCATTCATGTGTTAATACGATGAACCTCTACAGACTGTGATATAACCTTAGATACACTCAGTGAAAACAGACACTCACAGATTGTCACTCATCCATGGAGTTACTCATACACCTAGACAGTCATGCAAAGAATCAATCACACCTCCAATTCCTCAACTATACAGTTATACACACCTTACTTATTGAAACATGTTCTAACACATATTTACTCTCTTATACAATCACTGATACAAGTTTTCAATGATCCATGCAGCTACTCACACATTCACTGGCTCTTAAACACAGTAATTTATATATGTCAACTCTCGCATGTACTGTGTTTTACATATGTACTTACTTTGACATGTAGCATTGAGATATCCAATCACTCACCAATACACTCATGCACACAGTCAACCACCCATACAGCTGTTTCCACATGCAGTTTTGAACCCATACATCTAGTGAATCAGCTGTTCACACATCTATGCACAGAGTCACACATTTCCCAGCCACTCACACACATACTCAGTCTCCCATACAAATACTTGGGCAACCAATCAATAACCCATATAGTTACTCATATAGCTACTGATCAACACATGCAGCAGTTTTCAGAACAACAGATATAATGATGCACAAATTAATACAGTTTAATCACTAACCCATGCACTCAGTGAGACACATTTAATCACTCCCTCATACAATCAGTTGCACCTACTAAATCCTTCATCCAGACATTTATACATCCACTCATTCTTCAATATGTAAGACATATTTTAACTTTACAGAAACATACAGTCACTGGATGTTGTCATCAGTGATGTCATCAGTGATGTCACTGACCATGTCATGAATGATGTAATATGTGACATCATCAGCAGTGGATTGCGGGTGCGCGATATATAGTTAGCGCATCTAACTATATATGGAATTTCAATGGTTTTATGCGAGTAAAATAAGGTTTTGTAAATGCAAATCCCTAACTATATATGGCCTAAAACCAATGGTTTTTTCATTGAATTTTCAAGGTTTTGTAAATGCAAATTCCTAACTATTTATCGACTATAACCTATGGTTTTTTCAGTGAATATATATATATATATATATGTATATATATATATATATATATTCACAGAAAAAACCATAGGTTTTACACACGTTATAGTTAGGAAGTAGCATTTAAAAAACCTATGAAATTCACTGAAAAAACCATAGGTTTGACACCAGTTATAGTTAGCTGGAAATTTTACTGACATAAAACCAATGAAATTCCACGTTATAGTTAGTTGGACTCACTATAACTTGCGCGTGCAATGCACTGCTGATGACGTCACATATTACATCACTCATGACATGGTCAGTGACATCACTGATGAATCCATCCTTGTGACATAGTGACAGACCTCCTTTCACTGTAATGTAACCCTTGAAACACATATTCAAAAATAGAAACTGAAATTTAAAAAAAAATGCAGATACCCATATCAGTTACAACAAGTAATTCAGTAATTCCACCATCTATATACACAGCCACTCATACATATACTCACTCATCATATGAAATGATACACCTATACATCCTGTTACACACAGACAATCATCGAAAAGTTACTCACAGACATACTCACACGTGCAAATGAACTATTGAACATCCATTTATTTGAATATAGAGTTATACACACACTTCCACCTTACTTCTATTGAAAATTACACATATTTATTCTCTTGAACAATCACTTATAGAAACAGATACTTATTTAAACAGGAACTCTTTCAATCTCTTACTCTCACATATACTCACTTATATACATCAATATTCACATATACTAGATTAAAACATATGTCGTTACTGATAAAGACACTAGTGAGACAGTCATTCACTCACTAACAAACACATATACACACTCATCCACCCATACAGTCCTGCACATATGCTGTCTTCAAAACACATACAAACAGAGAGTCAGTCACTCATGCATCTATGTGCTAAGTAATACCCCCACCAAACCATATAGACACTCATACTGATACTAAGAGAAACATCTAATAACCCATATACATACGCATGTAGCTACTTACCAACACATGTAGCCACTTATACACAAAGTGAAACACTAATATATATATTTAAATATTTAAACATTACTCACTAATATTTATTTTTCAGAAAGACACATATTCACTGGATGGTGTCATCAGTGATGTCATGAGTGATGTCACTGACCATGTCATGGGTGATGTAATATGTGACGTCATCAGCAGTGCATTGCACGCGCAAGTTATAGTGAGTCCAACTAACTATAACGTGGAATTTCATTGGTTTTATGTCAGTAAAATTTCCAGCTAACTATAACGTGTGTAAAACCTATGGTTTTTTCTGTGAATTTCATTGGTTTTTAAAATGCTAATTCAGAAAAATGTCGTGTATGCAACCTATACTTTTGGCAATAAAGTTCTGGCAATATTTTTTTCGAAAACAAGCCGTTTTCTTCACTGTTCAAGTTGCATAGAGACTCCTTGTAAAACGATACAGAATTCGAAAGTCTGTACCTTGCCTTTTTTTAAACACAATAAAATTTGTCTGTAAATAAAAATTGCCTTACTAAACTTTTGTGCGCGACCCGGTTTGCGCACTTTCAGCAACAGTTGTCAATAAAATGGATTTCGCATTTCCAGGCTTTCGTGCGCGACCGATTGCGCGCACCTGCCTATATATTTCTTGAAAACTTTGCAATTTGAACTTTCCAAAAACAGCTCCAGGAGCATAATATAAAGTGCGTTTATCGGCTTTCGATCGTGCGCGACCGTGTGCGCGCAACCACCTATATATATTTCGGGAAAAGTTCGCGATTGCAACTTATTAAATTTCTTCATACACCCACCATAGAACTTATACTACTCAGAAGATATATTAAATCCGGATATGCTTCGATTTACTCCTTTTCACGTTTTGAAATTGGACCGCTACTTCCAACCAGATACTATCACCGCGTACACGTCCTGAGACGCGCATGTGAAGTCATGTGACTTGAAAACAACACTTCCAATTGGTTCCTAGTAGTTTCTATGCTGCGTCAATACCTACGCCTGCTTCAAACACATGCACAGTTTTGAAACAGCATGGGCCTGAAAGTCACTGAGTGAAATATCATACATTACAGTCAGCCACTTTCAAGACGCATTCCTTCAGAGGAACACTTATCGTTTATTAGAGGTAGATCGTCCGACTCCACCGGAAAACACCCCTAATAAAAAATATGTGACATCATCAGCATTGGATTGCGGATGCGCGAAATATATAGTTAGTGGACCTAACTATATGACGAATTTCATTGGTTTTATATCAATAAAATGTCCAGCTAACTATATAGGAGGAATTTCAATGGTTTTTTATATGTTAATTCCTAACTATATAAGGCCTAAAACCTATGTTTTTTTTTGTGAATTTCATTGGTTTTTTAAAGGCTAATTCCTAACTATATATAGTGTATAACCTTTGGTTTTTTCAGTGAATATACATATATATATATATATACATATATACATATATATATATATATACATCATATATATATATCAAGGCCTCTGTGAAGGCCGAAACATCATGCTGAGGTGTGCCGTCTCCTCGAGAAAATAAAAATTCACTGCTCACCTGCACCTGAGGTCTCCTCTCTTCTTCCTGCGCTGCGGTATCCAGGACTGGGCTCCGGGCGAGAGGTAGCGGGGATTGCTACATATATATATATATATATATATATATATTACCTACTGGCGATAGCCAGTAGGTATATATAGTTAGGATTTTTTTCCTATGGGATTTTTGAAAATTCTATGTCGAATAACTTTGGCTTATGAGGACAGAATTGGCTGAAAATTTCAGGAAAATGGAACATTTTCTTTCTGAGCAGCCCCTGAAAATTTGGGGGGGTTTCGTCAAGGGGGGGCCGAGTAAAAAGGGGGGTCCCAAAACGTGTTTTTCCCATGCAATTTTCCATAGGGCGGTTGGCCTCACTTTTAGCCTGAACGGCTGAATGGATTTACACCAAACTTGGCAAAATTGTAGGGACTGGTAGCCCGATGTGCCTTTGCTATGTCTCAAGATATAGGCTCCAGTGGTTTTTACGAAAATTAACTTTGAAAAATATATATTGGGCTACATTGGGCTATATATATGTTGGAGCCCAAATGTAGCCCAATGTAGCCCAATGTAGCCCAATGTAGCCCAAAGATGGCCACCAGAGACAAAAAAAAACAAATGTAGCCCAAATATCAGCCAGATGTAGCCCAACTATAGCCCAATGACAGATTGTCCCAGAGTGTTCTAAAGAACAACTAGAGTGCTAACAGTCCTACTTATTACAAAGGTATGGCACACCTGAAGCCATCTTGATTGGAATAAAGTGGTAACTCTTAAAACATTTAATTTAAAAAGGAACAAAATGAGGGGGTTCATTTTGCCATAGAAAGTATGATTAGCGAATATATGACGAAATCCCGCATACCATCAGTCCGCAAAAAAAATCCCGCATGTACTATTAGGCCGCAAATTAAAATAACGAAAACTTTTAGAACGAATATGCCTTTAGCATACACTAAACAACTAAACTACCCTAAACCCTAAAACACTACCCCCAGCATGACCCTACACTACACAAACAGTACAACACTACCCTAAACCCTAAAACACTACCCCCAGCATGACCCTACACTACACAAACACTACAACACTACCCTAAACCCTAAAACACTACCCCCAGCATGACCCTACACTACACAAACACTACAACACTACCCTAAACCCTAAAACACTACCCCCAGCATGACCTTACACTACACAAACACTACAACACTACCCTAAACCCTAAAACACTACCCCCAGCATGACCCTACACTACACAAACACTACAACACTACCCAAAACCCTAAAACACTACACCCCAGCATGACCCTACACTACGCAAACACTACAACACTACCCTAAACCCTAAAACACTACCCCCAGCATGACCCTACACTACACAAACACTACAACACAACCCTAAACCCTAAAACACTACCCCCAGCATGACCCTACACTACGCAAACACTACAACACAACCCTAAACCCTAAAACACTACCCCCAGCATGACCCTACACTACGCAAACACTACAACACTAACCTAAATCCTAAAACACTACCCCCAGCATGACCCTACACTACGCAAACACTACAACACTACCCAAAACCCTAAAACACTACACCCCAGCATGACCCTACACTACGCAAACACTACAACACTACCCTAAACCCTAAAACACTACCCCCAGCATGACCCTACACTACGCAAACACGACAACACTACCCAAAACCCTAAAACACTACACCCCAGCATGTCCCTACACTACGCAAACACTACAACACTACCCTAAACCCTAAAACACTACCCCCAGCATGACCCTACACTACGCAAACACTACAACACTACCCTAAACCCTAAAACACTACCCCCAGCATGACCCTACACTACGCAAACACTACAACACTACCCTAAACCCTAAAACACTACCCCCAGCATGACCCTACACTACGCAAACACTACAACACTACCCTAAACCCTAAAACACTACCCTCAGCATGACCCTACACTACGCAAACACTACAACACTACCCAAAACCCTAAAACACTACCCCCAGCATGACCCTACACTACGCAAACACTACAACACTACCCAAAACCCTAAAACACTACCCCCCAGCATGACCCTACACTACGCAAACACTACAACACTACCCAAAACCCTAAAACACTACCCCCAGCATGACCCTACAATACGCAAACACTACAACACTACCCTAAATCCTAAAACACTACCCCCAGCATGACCCTACACTACGCAAACACTACAACACTACCCAAAACCCTAAAACACTACACCCCAGCATGACCCTACACTACGCAAACACTACAACACTACCCTAAACCCTAAAACACTACCCCCAGCATGACCCTACACTACGCAAACACTACAACACTACCCAAAACCCTAAAACACTACACCCCAGCATGACCCTACACTACGCAAACACTACAACACTACCCTAAACCCTAAAACACTACCCCCAGCATGACCCTACACTACGCAAACACTACAACACTACCCTAAACCCTAAAACACTACCCCCAGCATGACCCTACACTACACAAACACTACAACACAACCCTAAACCCTAAAACACTACCCCCAGCATGACCCTACACTACGCAAACACTACAACACAACCCTAAACCCTAAAACACTACCCCCAGCATGACCCTACACTACGCAAACACTACAACACTAACCTAAATCCTAAAACACTACCCCCAGCATGACCCTACACTACGCAAACACTACAACACTACCCAAAACCCTAAAACACTACACCCCAGCATGACCCTACACTACGCAAACACTACAACACTACCCTAAACCCTAAAACACTACCCCCAGCATGACCCTACACTACGCAAACACGACAACACTACCCAAAACCCTAAAACACTACACCCCAGCATGTCCCTACACTACGCAAACACTACAACACTACCCTAAACCCTAAAACACTACCCCCAGCATGACCCTACACTACGCAAACACTACAACACTACCCTAAACCCTAAAACACTACCCCCAGCATGACCCTACACTACGCAAACACTACAACACTACCCTAAACCCTAAAACACTACCCCCAGCATGACCCTACACTACACAAACACTACAACACTACCCTAAACCCTAAAACACTACCCTCAGCATGACCCTACACTACGCAAACACTACAACACTACCCAAAACCCTAAAACACTACCCCCAGCATGACCCTACACTACGCAAACACTACAACACTACCCAAAACCCTAAAACACTACCCCCAGCATGACCCTACACTACGCAAACACTACAACACTACCCAAAACCCTAAAACACTACACCCCAGCATGACCCTACACTACGCAAACACTACAACACTACCCAAAACCCTAAAACACTACCGCAAACACTACAACACTACCCAAAACCCTAAAACACTACCCCCAGCATGACCCTACACTACGCAAACACTACAACACTACCCAAAACCCTAAAACACTACCCCCAGCATGACCCTACACTACGCAAACACTACAACACTACCCTAAACCCTAAAATACTACACCCCAGCATGACCCTACACTACGCAAACACTACAACACTACCCAAAACCCTAAAACACTACCCCCAGCATGACCCTACACTACGCAAACACTACAACACTATCCTAAACCCTAAAACACTACGCCCAGCATGACCCTACACTACGCAAACACTACAACACTACCCTAAACCCTAAAACACTAGCCCCAGCATGACCCTACACTACGGAAACACTACAACACAACCCTAAACCCTAAAACACTACCCCCAGCATGACCCTACACTACGCAAACACTACGACACTACCCAAAACCCTAAAACACTACCCCCAGCATGACCCTACACTACGCAAACACTACAACACTACCCAAAACCCTAAAACACTACACCCCAGCATGACCCTACACTACGCAAACACTACAACACTACCCAAAACCCTAAAACACTACCGCAAACACTACAACACTACCCAAAACCCTAAAACACTACCCCCAGCATGACCCTACACTACGCAAACACTACAACACTACCCAAAACCCTAAAACACTACCCCCAGCATGACCCTACACTACGCAAACACTACAACACTACCCTAAACCCTAAAATACTACACCCCAGCATGACCCTACACTACGCAAACACTACAACACTACCCAAAACCCTAAAACACTACCCCCAGCATGACCCTACACTACGCAAACACTACAACACTATCCTAAACCCTAAAACACTACGCCCAGCATGACCCTACACTACGCAAACACTACAACACTACCCTAAACCCTAAAACACTAGCCCCAGCATGACCCTACACTACGGAAACACTACAACACAACCCTAAACCCTAAAACACTACCCCCAGCATGACCCTACACTACGCAAACACTACAACACTACCCTGAACCCTAAAACACTACCCCCAGCATGACCCTACACTACGCAAACACTACAACACAACCCTAAACCCTAAAACACTACCCCCAGCATGACCCTACACTAAACAACCACCACAACTCTACACTACACTAACACAACACTACACTACACAACACTACACTACACTACACAATCACTAACCCACGAAAAAATTAACACAAACCCACTTACCTCTCTCGTCATCGTGGTTTTCACAACGCAAATGCATTTACCATACATGCCTTTAAAACGTAATTCTTTGTAAAGGCATGCGCGATAAATGCACATGCGTTTTGAAAAAATGCGGGATAATGGTATGCAAGCTCAATGACCTTGCGGGATAATGGTATGCGGACTGAAAGTCTGCGGGATAAAAAATGCGGGAAAATGGCTGCAAACCATGATTAGCAGCAGACTTCCCTGGTGAGCACTAGCTTTACTACAGTGATCTAATGAGCAACTAGAGTGCTAACATTCAGAATTCATGGCAAATGTGTGACACATCTGAATGCCTTCTTGATAGAACCAAAGTAAACAAGCATTGAAAATGCAATAGATCTCGCCCTCGTTTAAGTTAAAGCCATTCTGTTTGTAATGAGGTGGCTTTTTAGCTTTGCTTTTATTAGTGTTTTTAAAACTTTCATGTAAATAACATGCATATGTATGCATATATGTATATGTATGCATGCATTTATATTTATATAGATATGCAGATTACATATGTTTATATATGTATATTACCTACTGGCGATAGCCAGTGGGTATATATAGTTAGGAATTTTCTCTATGGGATTTCTGAAAATTCTATGTCTAATAACTTTGGCGTTTGTGCACGGAATTGGCTGAAATTTTCAGGAAAATGGCACATTTTATTTCTGAGCAGCCCCCGAAAATTGGGTGAGGTTTCGTCAAGGGGGGGCCGAGAACAAAGGGGGGTCCCAAAACGCGTTTTTCCCATTCATTTTTCCATAGGGCGGTTGGACTCACTTTTAGCTCGAACGGCTGAAAAGATTTATATGAAACTTGGCAAAATTGTAGATATGGTTTGCCCGACGTGCCTTTGCTATGTCTCAATATATGTGCTCCAGTGGATTTTGAGAAATTAGCGTTTAAAAAAATATATATATCTGTGACAGCGCTCCGGTTAGCGCCCCGGTTCGCGTACCTGACGCGTAACGGAACTTCGCGAAGCGAATCTGATTGGCTCTCCGGTGTCTGTCAACATTCTAAACAAACCGGAGCGGCCGCCATCTTGTCTCTCGGTACGATCGAGAGACAAGATGTGGTGAAAAACGAAGGGGGAAATGAAGGAAAGGGGGCAAGGTAGACCACTCCTGACCCCCTAGGATTGATGAGGGGGATATTAAAGTGCCCCGCGGGGCAAAAAATTTTGCGATTTTACGCCGTAGAGGCGCGTCCCGGTACGCAAACCGGGCAGCTCACCGGGCAGCTAACCGGGCAGCTAACCGGCAGCGTAGCTGTCAACATTGTAAACAGTCCGGAGCGGCCGCCATCTTGTCTCTCGGTAGGTTCGAGAGACAAGATGTGGTGAAAAAAGAAGGGGGATATGAAGGAAAGGGGGCAAGGTAAACCCCTCCTGACCCCCTAGGATTGATGAGGGGGATATTAAAGTCCCCCGCGATTTTTCACGGTAGAGGCGCTTCCCGGTACGCGAACCGGGCAGCTAACCGGCAGCGTAACGGGAGTCCGCCATCTTGTGTTTTTGGAGCGTCCGGTTCGCGTACCGGGTAGCGTCCCGGTAAGCGTAACAAGGGGAAAACCAAGAGAAACAGTAAAAAAAAGATTAAGGGAATAGATTTCCAGCAAACTTGGCAAAATTGTAGGGACTGTTTGTTTGATGTGCCTTTGCAAGGCCTCAAGATATGTGCACGTGTGGATTTGTCTAATTAAGGTTAAAAAAAATATATATATCTGTAAGCGTGCTCCGGCACGCTTACGTTACGGGTTTTGTTTGCGCTGCAGAACCGATACGTCACGGTTATGCGACGCGTCATGAGGCGTCTCACGTGGCTACGTGATACGTCACGTAATAAAGAATATATTTTACAGCTATAGATATTAGCTTTTAAAAAAACCAATGAAATTCACTGAAAAAACCATAGGTTATAGACCATATATAGTTAGGAATTTGCATTTACAAAACCTTGAAAATTCACTGAAAAAACCATAGGTTAGAGACCATATATAGTTAGCTGGACATTTTATTGACATAAAACCAATGAAATTCCATATATAGTTAGTTGCACTAACTATATATCGCGCACCCGCAATCCACTGCTGATGATGTCACATATTACATCATTCATGACATGGTCAGTGACATCACTGATGACATCACTGATGACATCTCAAATGACATCACTGATGACATCACTGATGACATCTCAAATGACATCAGTGATGACATCATGACACACCAATACCAGTTACTACATACGCACTCACTGATTCCTACGTCTACACACACATTCACTCATTCACCCATACAATCACTCATACATACAGTCACTCATTATTACAACACTATCATATGCACTCATACACCTATGCAGACACTCACACACTGCCACTCATCCATGGAGTTACTCACACACCTAGTCAGTCCTGTAAAGAATCAATCACACTTCCATTTCCTCATCTATACAGTTAAACACAGAACACCATACTTCAGTGACATCACTGATGACATCACTGATGACATCTCAAATGACATCACTGATGACATCTCAAATGACATCACTGATGACATCATGACACACCAATACCAGTTACTACATACGCACTCACTGATTCCTACGTCTACACACACATTCACTCATTCACCCATACAATCACTCATACATACAGTCACTCATTATTACAACACTATCATATGCACTCATACACCTAGTCAGTCCTGTGAAGAATCAATCACACTTCGATTTCCTCATCTATACAGTTAAACACAGAACACCATACTTTTCACACATATACTAACACATACTTACTCTCTTATACAATCACTGATACAAGTACACATTGATATGCACAGAGTCACACACCTCCCAGCCAGCCACACACACACTCAGTCTTCCATACATCCACTCATTCTTCAATATGTAAAACATATTTAAACTTTACAAAAACACACAGACGCTAAATGATGTCATCAGTGATGTCATTTGAGATGTCATCAGTGATGTCATCAGTGATGTCATTTGAGATGTCATCAGTGATGTCATCAGTGATGTCACTGACCATGTCATGAATGATGTAATATGTGACATCATCAGCAGTGGATTGCGGGTGCGCGATATATAGTTAGTGCAACTAACTATATATGGAATTTCATTGGTTTTATGTCAATAAAATGTCCAGCTAACTATATATGGTCTCTAACCTATGGTTTTTTCAGTGAATATATATATATATATATATATATATATATATATATATATATATATATATATATATATATATATATATATATATATAAAGATACTTACCGCCTTTAGGGGAGTCTATCTTCATATCTTCTGTTCGATATTTCCTTGGATTCGCTTCTGAGTTTATTCTATCTACAAGAAGGACAGATAAAGGAAGAATACACAAGGTTCATAAAGGTAGTAAGTAAAAGAGAGTGTAATGTGTATAAGGAGAAATACAGAGTTAGATAATAATAATAACTGTATTTGTGTTCATTAGTTATTTCACAGAAGAATACATGAGACAGGAACCTGTGAGCAAAATTACAAGAGAACAGTTAGCCACGCTGTTAGAAAAGGTGAAAACTTTGAGACTAAATAGAGTGTAAGGAACAGAATTTAAATACAGTAGTTTGCATAAACACTCTTTTGCACAAAAAAGAAGCAGTCAAATTCAACAGGAAGAAGACGTGGCGTGTTTCTGTTTATTCCCATTCCCCTCACCCCTCTTAGCTGTCTAGATCTATAGGACATGGGCAACTGGGAGCGGGGTTTGAGGATTAGCATCTGCTCCTGCGGAAGATCAAGGTTCCGGAAAGACAGGTACTCAACAGATTGAAGTGCCCTATCCAGAATACTTCTGCCTGAGCAAGATGGCTGAGGTAATTGATTTTAAGACTTTAGCTTCAGTATTAGATGGAATTCAAACACAATTAAGTGATACTATTTCAGATAATAAGACACTTGGAGAGAAAATTAAAAGATCCAATCAAGAAACTCAGTTTTTGCGAAGAAGTTTAGATGAGGTATCAGCGGCGTCATTAGTGGGAACTAAGGAAAATAAGTCACAGACATTTGCATCAGCCCGTTCCGCTGCAGAGTTAACCACTTAGGTTATTCACGCTATGTCCCCTACTATTCCACTAGCAGCGCCTGAAAGGTTTGGTGGGGATCCACATAAAGCCTAGACATTTCTTACGCAATACTCCTTACATTATCTTTGCATGCCAGTAATATTTAAGGAAGATCAATCAAGGGTTGCCTTCAGTTGTCCTACCTGAGCGGGGATGCAGCAGCTTGGTCGATGTCACTAGTAAACAACAATGACCCCATTTTGTATGACCTCGACGAGTTTAAAAAAAAATTTTGAGAATTTTTGTCTCGGAAAATACAGATAATGAATTGTTGGATTTAAAGCAGGGAAATAGAGATTGGTGGCCTATCTGGCACAATTTAACAAACTTATTGTGGAGACCAATTGGCCAGAGGTTAACGAGCATCAATTTTCTATTGTGGCCTCAAAGATGAGTTAAAGGATGGTCTGGCCCAGATTCCCAAGCGACCAACCGAAGTTTCTGAGTTAATTGATTTAGTCCTGCAAATTGACCAGCACCAGAGTGAGAGAAGAAGTGAGAGGCGGAGAGATGTGACGTCTTTTACTCCTCGTTTTTATCGCTGCAAGTCTGAAAATGCTAGGATAAAAGAGGCCGAGTCGGAGGAAGAACCGATGCAGATAGGTTCAGTGTGAGGACCCCTTTCAAAGGAAGAGAGAGAAAGAAGACGAAATGGAAAATTATGCATGTATTGTGGTGATTTAGGGTCATTTTTTGAAAGATTGCCTTAAGAAACCTAAGAGTAGTGTGCCAGTAAAAGACAGGCTCCACCAGTAAGAGGAGTTGCTCTGGTGGAAGCTAAGGAAGAGTTAACTCAAGATCCTCATTTCGCAGCTTATACATCACAATCCGCTGCTCCTCATCTAATTGTTGCTGGGACCATTGAGTTTGGAAATACTAGTCAGGATGGGATCTCAGTGATGATAGACTCTGGAGCAACGGCTAATTTGTGTGATATTAGTTTTGCTAAAAGTTTGGGTATTGAATTTGTCAAGAAGAAGAGACCGGAGGCTGTTCGTGCTGTCGATGGTACCAATTTGTCATCTGGACCAATTGTACATGATACCGAGGTGATCAGATTATCTGGGCCAGGGGAACATGTTAGCGTTTTGAGATTTAGTCTCATAGACGATCCACAATTTCAATTGATTTTGGGATTACCCTGACTTAAGGAGCCTAATCCCAAGATTGATTGGTCCAAAATAACCATTGAAATCGATTCAGAATATTGCAAGAGGCATTGCCATCATTGGAGGACTGAAGTTGTTCCGATTTCATCCTCTCAACATTTGGCTAGTCAAGCCAAATCAGTGTGCGTCATGGCAACTCAAGAAATTCCAGTTGAGTATTTAGATTTGGCAGCGTTTTTTGATGAAAAGGAGGCTAATAAATTGCCTCCTCATTGAGATTACGATTGCAAGATCAAAATGGAACCTGGAGCATCATTGCCATCTAGTCGTATTTATGCCCTTTCTGAAAAGGAAAATCAACATCTTAAAGAGTATCTTGAGCAATATCTAGCTAATGGCTTTATCCGTCCCTCTAAGTCGCCAGTTTCTTACCCCCTCTTTTTTTATTCCAAAAAAGGATGATAGTTTAAGATCCTTTATTGACTATAGAGCTTTGAACTCACAAAAAAGAACAGGTACCCGCTGCACTTGATTTCAGAACTATTGGACCAGGTCAATGGGGTACGGGTATATACCAAGTTGGATTTGAGGGGAAGGCAGAAGGAGACGAATGGAAGACTTCTTTCCGAACCAGATTGGGACTTTTCGAGTACCAAGTAATGCCTTTTGGGCTATGCAATGCACCAGCTGCCTTTCATCATTTGGTAAATGATGTTTTGAGAGAGTGTTTGGATCAGTTTGCAGTAGTCTACATAGATGACATTCTTATTTTTTCTGAAAATATTCAGGAACATGTTCAACATGTGCAAACTATTTTGAATGAACTTTTGGAACCGCAGTTATTTGTGAAATTGGAGAAGTGTTTACTCAAATCTAGTCAGGTGGAGTTTTTGGGCTTCGTTCTCTCTCCTGATGGAGTTTCCATGGATGATTCACAATTAAAGATTGGCCGTCCCCTCAGACTGTGAAACAGGTACAACGCTTCATTGGATTTGCAAATTTTTATCGGCGTTTCATTGAGAATTTTTCTGCGATGGTCGCCCCTCTGACATGACTGTTGAGAAAAGGAATGAAGTTTGATTGGACAGTGGATACCAAAAGTGCCTTCTGTGCATTAAAAGAGGTTTTTACCTCTGCTTTGGTGCTCATGCATCCTAATCCTGAGGAGCCCTTCTTTGTCGAAACAGATGCTTCCAATTTGGCTGTTGGAGGAATTTTATCTCAGAGGGCTAAAACTACTGGGCAGCTGCATCCTGTAGCTTTTCGGTCCCATAAGTTGACTCCAGCCGAGTTGAATTATCTATTGCAGATAAAGAGTTATTGGCTGTCAAGGATGCCTTTCAGGAGGGGAGGCACTATTTGCTGGGAGCTCGACATGAAGTAACAGTGTTTAGGGACCAGTCAGTCAGTCAGTCAAAATACACTTTATTCGATTTTTGTTAAAATCATAAAAGGCAAAGATAATTCATACATTTAAAATATTTTAAAAGCACCCACAATACATTTATTTACACATCTTCTTAAAAAAGTCAATTATTTGAACGTTATAAAATATTTAAAATTAGGTTAAAATTAATATGTTAACACAATTTTAGTTTAAAATAATACAGTTCTAAGGATTCTTTTGTTTCTTCCTCTATAAGCGGCTGTAAGGAAGCTCGCAACACAAAAAGTGACATGTGGGTTGGGTAACCGTTGCAGGAAAAGTAAAGCCGGTCTCACTTGTGTAAAGCCCATGGTTTTCAAGAGAGGTATTATATATTTTTCCCTCTCTATATTATATAGCCCACAGAAAAACATAAAATGAAGATTGTCCTTGTTAGAGAACTGATCACACTCACAAGGTGGTGCATGCTCTGGTTTTTCCCACACAGGAAAACGACCTAGCAAATAGTGGATCAAGTTCATTCTAAGTCTAGTTAATAAAAATCTATGCAAGGGTTTAGTGACAAATTGCAAATATGGTTCCATAGAGGGAGAAGAGGATAGGACCAGATGTGCTCTTACTGATGGTTTGTTAACTTCAAGCTCCTCTCTCTCTAGTCGGGCCCTCCCCTGGAATTCCTGCTTAGTCGCACCTGTGTTTACGGACCATCGGAATCTCCAATTTGTAAAGTCTGTTCGAACTCAGACCGCCAGGTAGTTGCATTGGTCATTAATTTTTGCAGACTATAACTTTGTTCTAACTTATAAACCCGGTTCCATTAATGGTAAGGCAGATGCCTTATCATGTTTGAATGTTGGAGAAGATTCTCCAGTAATGAAGAGAGAACTCATAATTCCGAAGGAAAAAATTATCGGGTTGATTCAATTTCCAGACTTAGAAAGGCATTTGGCTCAGGAGTTTGCTTCCATGGACCTGAACGTTTGGGTCAAACAAGGTGAGGATTGGAAGGTAAAAGGTGGCCGACCATATTTTCATGGAAAACTATTCATTCCAAATACGGAACTCCAAACATTGATTATTCAACATTCTCATGATGATTTGTTGGCAGGACACAAGGGAGCAAGAAAGACCTTGGAGTTAGTACAACAGAATTTTTGGTGGCCATTCATGGAAGCTCAGGTGGGACAATATGTGACCTCTTGTGAGCAATGTTTTAGGGGAAAATCAGGTAGAATGGCACCACAAGATTTACTATTACCTTTGCCCCCAGCTCCTTACCCTTGGCACACAGTTTCAATGGATTTTATTGTTGAATTACCTTCCAGCCATGGAATTTCTGTCATTTGGGGGGTGGTCATGCTAATCACAGGGTACCCCAACGCATAGTGTTCCCTAGTGTATGTAGGTGTTTTCACTGTATTCTAAGTGTTTTTTAGCATACCACTGGCTCTAGGCCTGGTTAGTCAGAGTCAGTTACCACCAGTACCCGTGAAAAAGTTGTGGGCACTGGATGATTTTGGAACAAGGGCTCTTTCTGCTCCTCTGTTGGTTCTTTCTATGCGTTATTCTTCTTTTTTCACATGTCCTACCTCTGTAGGCATAGTTAGAAACTAACATTCGAAAAACCTTGGAAATTCACTGAAAGAAACATAGGTTTCAGGCAATTTATAGTTTGAAATTAGCATGTAAAAAACCTTTGAAATTCACTGAAAAAAACATAGGTTTCAGGCATGTTATAATTAGAAATTAGCATTTAAAAAATCGTAGAAATTCCCTGAAAAAAACTTAGGTTTCAGGGGTGTTATAGTTAGCTGGACATTTCACTCGCACAAAACCATAGAAATTCCTCTGTTATAGTTAGTTCTTCTAACTATAACTCGCGCCCCCGCAATGCTCTGATGAAACTTATCACTAATGACATCACTTATGACATCTCAAATGACATCACTGATGACATCATCCATGTGATAAATTGATGCATCTTCTCACACCCTAATATAACTCCAACAGCAAAAGCTACATACAAACTCACTGATTCTTAGGTTTACACACACATCCACTCACTCACCCGTACACTCATTTATACTTACGGTCACTCAGTACAGGATTATCATATGCTCTCATACACCTATATAAACACTCACACACCACTATTCATCCATAGAGGTACTCACTCACTTTGTCAGTCATGCAAATAATGAATCACACTGCCATTTACTCACCTATGCAGTTTTCACACACCAGCTCATTCACTCATGCAAATATTAGCACATTCAATCACTTATACAAGCACACACTCATCCATACAGCCACTAACAGAATTACACACTCTCACTAGCCATTTATGTACTCCAACACACATATATACTGCCTTTCACATATGTAGTTACTCACTGACACACCCATACACACACTCACCCACTCATACAGTTCATCAAAGATGCAGTCTTCAAACCATGCACCAAGTGAGTCACCCACTCACACATCAATGCACAGAGTCACACACACTCCCACCCTCATAAACACTCAGGCACCCATACAGATACTCAGACAGCCAATCAATAACAGTGAGATGGTGTGCATATAACTGTGTAACTGTATATGCGAATAAATGGGAGTGTTATTGATTCTTTGCATGACTTACTAGCTGTGTAAGTAACTCTATGGGTGAGTGGTGGTGTGTCAGTGTCTGATTAGGTGTATGAATGCATATGATAGTGCTGTATTGATAGTTGACTGCATGTATGAGTGACTGTAAGGGTGAACGAGTGGATGTGCATGTAGACCTAGGAATAAGTGAGTGTGTATATAGTAACTGGTATTGGTGCGTCTATTGTTTTGAAAATGGCAGTCTGTATTTTAGAGTGGGTATATCAAAGGTTATGTTAGGGTATGAGGAGGTACATCAGATTATCACATGGATGATGTCACCTGTGATGTCAACAGTGATGTAATTTGAGATGTCTTCAGTGAAGTCATCAGTGATGTCACTGACCATGTCATGAATGATGTAATATGTGAAGTCATCAGCAGTGCATTGTGCGGCGCACGTTATAGTTAGCTGAACTGACTATAACAGCTGAATTTCACCGGTTTTGTACACGTGAAATGTCCAACTAACTATAACGTCCCTGAAACCTTTTTCTTTCAGTAAATATATATATATAGCCCGAAACGCGTAGTGCCCTCTGGCTTACCGGCTTCTTTGCAAATAAAAGATCCTGTGCAGCGCATTCTGTGGTCCGTCTCCTATGTTCCCTCGCCGGTCTGACGTTGGTTGACCTGGAAGTGAAGTTTGGAGTTTTTTCGGATATATATATATATATATATATATATATATATATATATATATATATATATATATATATTTCTGATGAAGTGTGCTACAAAAAGACAAACATCAAAGAATATACTAATGCTACTGAGACACTAAGAAAACATCTACAACAATTCGAATGCGATGGTATGATTTCAAAAGAGGTATTTGATTTCTTATGGAACACCATCTCAACCATTCCCTCCATCTATTTTGTGCCAAAGACCCACAAAGAAGTCAGCCCCATTCCATTTCGACCGATTATAGCAACAATTGACAGTGTTGGAGAACACCTATCACAATACTTTGACTATTATTTACAGGACTTGGTTAAAGACCTTCCAAGTTATGTCAGAGACACAGGAGATTTCCTAAAGAAAATTAGGAACATTGAGTGGGAAGCCAGCATGAAATTAATAACGTTGGACATCGAATCTCTATACACATGTATTAAACATGATGTAGGACTCCAGGTAACCAAGCACTTTCTCAACAAAAAAGCAGCATGTTCGGCACACAAATCCACAAGCAAGAGAGGGGCATGGCAATAGGATCCTGCTTCTCCCCCAGCTATGCTGGTCTAATGGTAGGCTTGTGGGAGGAGCAGGTTCTCAAAAGGGCACATTTGGAACAGAATCATGTTAGATGCTGGCTACGATATATTGACAATGTTTTTATTGTGTGGTGTGGTAACGATGACAGTGCAAAAAAGTTCATCAATGATCTCAATGACAATCAGGTCAATTTGAAATTCACCTCACAGCTAAGTAGTCAGGAGGTGGAGTTTCTTGATGTCAAAGCAGAGAAGCAGGGAAAACTAACACCACGCTTCATAGAAAAACAACAGCTTGCATCTCAACGCTTCATGCGACGAGTGGCCATCCCCAACACCTAATTCACAGCATACCTTATGGCAAACTGCTTAGAATTAAACCTATATGCAGTACCGTAGAACAACAAGAAATATGCACAAGGGCAGCACTTGAGAGATTTCGTAAAAGAGGATACAAACCATCTACTTTTAGTAAAGCACTAACCAAAGCTAACATGAGATCCAGGGAAACTCTGTTAGATCCGCCAGTTGCCACCATGGAGCCTATAGAGGTCAACAATACACCTAGGCTGGTACTCATGTTTAACAAAGAACACCACCAAATAAGATCCATCATCAACCGTAATTGGCCTATAATCCTGATGGATGCCGTCATAGCTCGTGAAATGCCCAAGATTCCCACCATCAAAACCAAATGGCTCAAGCCCAGAGAAGGATTTCTCAAATGCACAACATGTAGGGCCTGTAAATTTTTTACCTCGATAACCAAATACAAAACTCCATTTAGCCCTTATGAAAACAAAATACGTGGTTCATACAACTGCAAGACTGAGTACGCCGTGTATGTTCTGACATGTACCTGTCGCCTCCATTATGTGGGAAGCATGAAGCTGCAGGTACATGTCAGAATTCTCCAGCATTTGAGAGCTATCGTCAACAATGACACGATGTACCCAGTAGCCAGGCACTTTAAAGCAGTGCATGGCAATGTCCTGAAATATTTGCAATACTTTGTGATCCCTGCAATCCCGGAGTTCTCAAGGGGTGGCAACAGGGAGAAGGATTTACTAAAACTAGAGTCCAAATTCATCCTTGAATTGGACATTAAGCACCACAAAGGGCTAAATAACACGGTGGATCTTCACAACTTCCTTTAATAGGTCGCACTGAAACCTAATTCTAATCAAGTAGAGCAATGTAAAACTTTATATATTCATCCACTATAAATACAATTTGTTGTCTCTTTCTTCCATGAATCTGTTTTTTAACATCACATTTTATTATACATGTCAACTTTTTAATATGTATAACTTTTAAACTCCCACAAATTCTATCATACTACTTTCACACTTTGCACTAATTCTAGGTACTGTACTTATAGCACTTTATAGCCAATACTATCTACAGCCCTTGGATCTTGCGGTAATCTTTTGCATATTATGCTAGGTTTTGCAATTATTATTAATATGTTTCTTATATAGCGCCTGAATCGACCCCCGAAGGGGTATCTCCACGCTTGCCTTGGGAACCCGTCCTGGCTTTTCCCTGTGAGATAGCCCCTACAGGGCATCCCCAAGGTGAAAGCCAGGCATCCCGCTGCGGGGGGACCGTTGTGGAGATTAAGCAAGCTTAATGCCCAGAGTTGCAGAGTGTGAACCCATGATTAGGTCAGGCACCGAAGCGAGAATTATCGAGTCCATGGACATTTGAGCTCAAGACCCTGCCACGTCAGGAATTGAACCCTGGTCCCGGGTCTGACCTCTGCTTCAGGGTCTGCCTGCTCTAACCAGTGAGCCACACTTCTCCACATAATTGATACCCGGTGGGATCAATAAGGATATAGGAATTTAATCCGTTATAATGGTTTGATGGTATATAAGCTAACTGTAAATATATATATATATATATATATATATATATATATATATATATATATATATATATATATATATATATATTTATATATATGCTAGAAGGAGCCGACACTGCAAGCACTACCATGTGCGAAGATAAGTCACTGTACCTGTCTCATATTGCCTGTTGGTTCCATGTTGCGGGACTCGATGCACTTCACCCGAGGTCTCTTGGTGGGAGCAGCGGCATTAACGATCTGAGGAACATTTCCTGTCCGCTTTCAGTGAGAGTGATTGCCCACCAATGAGAAGACTCGGTTAGCAGCTTAAAATCAGCAGCTTCGGAGCATTTCCCATCTTGGCAGTTTTCAGCGAGAACCCGGCACTGATGAGGCACACGCCGAAACGCGTCTGCCGGAGGCTGAACTTTGTGGACTCACGAAGAGTGAATAATGTGTGCAATGGCGGAATAAAGAAACTTGCTGGTATCCAGAGCATGTGTCAGACCTGGTTTGTAGTGAGAAGCAGGTGTGGAGGTGATATTAAAGCGGAGGTCGGCTCCGCGTACTGACACGCCCCTCGGTCTGGAGCTCCGCATTAACCGACAAACTGTGGCAATGGACGATGTGCTTAGCAGGCACAATGCGGCGCCCCCCCAACCCGAAGTGTCTTAAAGGTATTGGGGAGAGGGAGCAGACAGTACGTCTGCTTAATGGACTTGCCAGCAATGATGGAAGCCGCCAACGTTTTCCCGCAATGCTAGAAGGAGCCGACACTGCAAGCACTACCATGTGCGAAGATAAGTCACTGTACCTGTCTCATATTGCCTGTTGGTTCCATGTTGCGGGACTCGATGCACTTCACCCGAGGTCTCTTGGTGGGAGCAGCGGCATTAACGATCTGAGGAACATTTCCTGTCCGCTTTCAGTGAGAGTGATTGCCCACCAATGAGAAGACTCGGTTAGCAGCTTAAAATCAGCAGCTTCGGAGCATTTCCCATCTTGGCAGTTTTCAGCGAGAACCCGGCACTGATGAGGCACACGCCGAAACGCGTCTGCCGGAGGCTGAACTTTGTGGACTCACGAAGAGTGAATAATGTGTGCAATGGCGGAATAAAGAAACTTGCTGGTATCCAGAGCATGTGTCAGACCTGGTTTGTAGTGAGAAGCAGGTGTGGAGGTGATATTAAAGCGGAGGTCGGCTCCGCGTACTGACACGCCCCTCGTTCTGGAGCTCCGAATTAACCGACAAACTGTGGCAATGGACGATGTGCTTAGCAGGCACAATGCGGCGCCCCCCCAACCCGAAGTGTCTTAAAGGTATTGGGGAGAGGGAGCAGACAGTACGTCTGCTTAATGGACTTGCCAGCAATGATGGAAGCCGCCAACGTTTTCCCGCAATGCTAGAAGGAGCCGACACTGCAAGCACTACCATGTGCGAAGATAAGTCACTGTACCTGTCTCATATTGCCTGTTGGTTCCATGTTGCGGGACTCGATGCACTTCACCCGAGGTCTCTTGGTGGGAGCAGCGGCATTAACGATCTGAGGAACATTTCCTGTCCGCTTTCAGTGAGAGTGATTGCCCACCAATGAGAAGACTCGGTTAGCAGCTTAAAATCAGCAGCTTCGGAGCATTTCCCATCTTGGCAGTTTTCAGCGAGAACCCGGCACTGATGAGGCACACGCCGAAACGCGTCTGCCGGAGGCTGAACTTTGTGGACTCACGAAGAGTGAATAATGTGTGCAATGGCGGAATAAAGAAACTTGCTGGTATCCAGAGCATGTGTCAGACCTGGTTTGTAGTGAGAAGCAGGTGTGGAGGTGATATATATATATATATATATATATATATATATATATTTATTTATATATATATATATATATATATATATATGTATATATATATATATATATATATATATATATATATATATATATATATATATATATATATATACCCACGGAGAAGGTTTGCTGACATATATATATATATGTATATATAGATGCCTTCAATCCTCTCTGCACGACCCAGCCGGCGCCCTGCCAAAGGATGAACCACAGACACCTGAAGAACGTGGAATGCAGGTCTTTTATTTTTCAATGCTATGTCAGACGCGTTTCGAAAACCGTAGTTTTCTTTCTCAATGTACAAACATATAGTCCACTTTTGGTTTTTATACAATTTTTTCAAAATGTGATGCTTTCACCCTCTCCATGTGACAAAATAAACAGAAAGGAAATACTGGTCAGGTATGCATGCTGGGATTTGTAGTTTGCAAGACCTCATCCAACAATTTAGCATATGTATTTTGCATAATTACCGCCTGAATGCAGTAAGATAACTCGCTGCAGCATAGAATGCACAAACTATATCCATGGTTTTCAGTCATAATTCAAGTTGATGTTTTCAAATATAATATTATCACCTTTGATATGTTTCAAAATGAATATGAATAAATATATAAATATAACCATTAGAAAAATATATATATACATTTGACCCATATAATATCAAAAGCACATATATAAATATATATCTATTGTCAATTGATAAAAACAGGCATCATATATGTACAGAATGCAATATAAAAATAGAAATCGACTATTAAAATATGGAGTCTAAAATTCTATACAATTATTACGGAATAAATTCCTGATTTCATTATTCGGTGAACATCATCAACCAGTGGAAAACTACATGGGGTATGTGCAAAATTATGCAGTGTGCAAAATTGCAAATTGTGTGCAAATTGTCTATATTATAGCAGCATCCTGGAATTTCCTTGTTAAAGTGCAAAAAATAGTAAAAGTGATTATTTTTTAAATTTCACTCAGATATACTATTTACTGGTGAGAATATTAACTCATTCATAGTTTTAAAATTTACAGGAGAAAAAAAGGTTTCTACTTGTAATGTGAAAGACTAAAAACAGTATTGAGATATAAAGGGGGGGGGGGGAGGCCAAAATTACATGTATGGGGAATTCAAACAAATTCAGGTTTGGAGATACACAGAGGATACGGGATTTTGGGGGATGGAACATCAGAGGAAATGGTATAAATCCTCTGTGTTGTTCAGTCCATTGGGGTGTCTGCTGTCTAGTTCCATAATGAATTTGGACTCCAGCTCACGTAAGTTCTTGTCCCGGTTGCCACCTTTCGGATCGTCATCTATAGCAGCAATGACAAAGTATTTTAGATCCGCCAGTTTGTTATTATGGATGGCTTTAAAGTGTCTTGCAACCGGGTAGCTACTGTCATTATTGACAATGGCCCGTAGATGTTGTAAGATCCGGACGTGCACTTGCTGCTTGGTACTTCCCACATACCTAAGCCCACAAGTGCACGTCAGGATATAGACTGCATATTCTGTTTTGTAGTCATAACAACATCGCCACTAAGATTGGCTTTAAGTGTTTCTTTTATGTTTATAATATCACATGGACGGGGTTGAAAGCATCACGAGAAAAAAACACAGCATAAAAATAGAAAGCGGACTGCGTTTCCGCTAGTGAACAAGGAAACTTCGATATTCGAAACGCGTCTGGCGGTGGCAAAAACAAAATAAAGACCTGCTACTAACCAAGAAGCTTTGGTGTCCGTTTTCCTGTTTTTTCCGCATTTCTGGCTGGAGTGCAGGAGAGTGACTGGGATAACACGAGTTGAATATGTATATATATATATATATATAATATATATATATATATATATATATATATATATATATATATATATATATATATATATATATATATATATAAATATGCAGTAGTATAAAAATGTAAGTAGACCCTCGAGGACCAGAAATGTTTCAAAGTTGCCCTCACCTGATACCACCACCTTCCGAAATGCACCAAGAAGACCGCCCAAGCCACCCACATAAACAACATCTCCAACAGAACAAGGAATTGTTCTACATAGTCAAGGAGTTCACCAACCCCTCAGCAACAAAAAACATATTAACACCATCACAAGCCTTCTGCAACACTCTTTCAGTTTTTTTTCACAACGAAATCAGCATCATCTCCCTAAACTTCTCACCCCAGCAACTCACTGAGGACAACAGCGACCTCCTCATGCTGACCAACACCCATAAAAACCAGATCACCTCGTGGAACAGCCTTGTCAAGAAAGAAACAGCCTCCATCATGAGATCCATCCTTTCAGAGCCCCAGCTGAACCCCTGCCCCCACCAAATGTTCAACCTCGGAAATGAATTCCCCAAGGTCCTGAACTCCTCAATATCCATGGCCCACTTCCCCCAGAATTTAAAACATGCAGATGTACAGCCATTACCGAAGAAATTATTCTATGACCCTGGAGATCCCAAGACCTGCGGATCTATCTCCTTGCTCTGCATAGTGGCCAAGGTCATCAAAAAAGCCATCACACTCCAGCTAACCAGACATCTGGAGAACCACAACCTGCTGGACCATTCCTAAGCCAGTTTCAAAGCAAACAACTGCAGCAGTAGAGCTCTATTCGCTCCAGAAGTTGGTGGTAATTTGCGATTCCTTAAGGGCATTTAGCAAATTTTTTTTGCTACATACATTGCATTTAAGGAATCGCAAAATTTGCGATTCCTTAAATGCAATTGCAAAATAAGGAATCACAAATTTTGCGATTCCTTATTTTGCACCAATGTTTTTTAATACATTCCATTTAGCAAATTCGCATTCGCAAAGGCCAAAATTCTGTGTATTTCGTCCATTGCGAATGCGAATTTGCTTGATACATATGGCCCATAGAACAAATTGTGTCGAATTATACTTTTTGGTACTCCTTCTCATGAAATGACATGGAACTTCACAGTACATACTTTAACTATTCCTTTTTACTTATTGTATGCATTCTGTTCAATTGTTGCACAATGTATGATCACAATTTTTTGTAATACTTAAAATGAATATCAGATTAATGTTGAGCAAGGGATCACTGACAATGTTGTGGTAAAAAAAAATGTTTCCCAAAATATTGCATTAAAAATATAATTTAGCTCAATATTGTTCTCCTGTACTTACAATGGTAAGTACCAAAATGTAGGAAAGACATTTAATTGACACTACTATCTGGAAAAATATTTTTTAATATAGACAGAGTTTAAAGTAGTACATTTTAGCATCTAAATGTAATATCATATAAATATATATACTAATACTAACACACACCCATACTAACACACACGTATATATATATATATATTCACTGAAAAAACCATGGGTTATAGACCATATATAGTTAGGAATTAGCATTTACAAAACCTTATTTCAATCGCACGAAACCATTGAAATTCCATATATAGTTAGTTGCACTAACTATATATCGCGCACCCGCAATCCACTGCTGATGATGTCACATATTACATCATTCATGACATGGTCAGTGACATCACTGATGACATCACTGATGACTACTCAAATGACATCACTGATGACATCACTGATGACAACATCCAGTGACTGTATGTTTCTGTAAAGTTTAAATATGTTTTACATATTGAAGAATGAGTAGATGTAGAAGTGTCTGGATGAAGGATTTAGTAGGTGCGTGACTGACTGTATGAGTGAGTGAATAAATGTGTCTCACTGAGTGCATGGGTTAGTGACTAAACTGTCTTAATTTGTGCATCATTATGTCTGTTGTTCTGTAAACTGCTGCATGTGTTGATCAGTAGCTATATGAGTAACTATATGGGTTATTGAGTGATTGTCCAAGTATTTGTATGGGAGACTGAGTGTGTGTGTGGCTGGCTGGGAGATGTGTGACTCTGTGCAGATCAATGTGTTCTTGTATCAATGATTGTATAAGAGAATAAGTATGTGTTAGTATATGTTTGAAAATGTAAGGTACTCTATGTTTAACTGTATTGATTAGAAAATGGAAGTGTGATTAATTCTTTACAGGACTGACTAGGTGTGTGAGTAAATCCATGGATGAGTGGCAGAGTGTGAGTGTCTGTATAGGTGTATGAGTGCATATGATAGTGATGTAAAGATGAGTGATTGTATGTATGAATGATTGTATGGGTGAATGAGTGAATGTGTGTGTAGACATAGGAATCAGTGAGTGCGTATGTAGTAATTAGTATTGGTGTGTCAATGGTTTAAAACAATTATATCCTGTATTTTACACTGGATGTAACAGAGGTTATATTAAAGTGTGAGGAGATGCATTGTATTGTCACATGAATGATATCATCAGTGATGTGACCATTGATGTCAAATGAGATGTCATCAGTGATGTCATCAGTGATGTCATTTGAGATGTCATCAGTGATGTCATTTGAGATGTTATCAGTGATGTCATTTGAGATGTCATCAGTGATGTCATCAGTGATGTCATTTGAGATGTCACCCACCATGTCATGAATGATGTAATATGTGACATCATCAGCAGTGGATTGCGGGTGCGCGATATATAGTTAGTGCAATTAACTATATATGGAATTTCAATGATTTTGTGTGAGTAAAATAAGGTTTTGTAAATGCTAATTCCTAACTATATATGGTCTATAATCAATGGTTTTTTCAGTGAATTTTCAAGGTTTTGTAAATGCTACTTCCCAACTATATATGGTCTATAACCTATGTTTTTTTCAGTGAATTTCAATGGTTTTTTAATAGCAAATATCAAAAGCTTTAAAATGTCAAGTACGTGGTAGGTAAAAACATTTTCGTGTTTATGCACGCTGATGTGCTTTGAACGCTGCCCCCCCCTCTTTTCTTTTAGGAGTATTCTCTCTTTGCAGATAGTGAAGGGTAGGTAGCGCAGGCCTTTGCCCCCGTTGTAATCCGTCGTGCCTGCTTCCCTCTCCATTTGATTGAAGCATTTACTGTTTTGGAATTGGTTCTCTTTGGTTCATTCTCTATTTACAAACAAGCACAGAGTCGCAATACTCTGTTTAGTCTTTGCAGATAGTGAAAATTCGTTAGAAAAAACAAAAGGAATCAAGCAAAATCAGTAGGCCACTAATGGGATCTCTTTTTGACCTCGCTAAAATAGAAACATTAGGAACAACACCTCATGAGAAATATGAAACTAGTGAGAGGAACTGAGCTCGACGCCATGATGGCTGCAAGACAGCTCGGCTCGGCCGCCCACCCCACCCCACCCAAAACAACGACAAACCCTATGCAAATGTTATAAATATATACAACACACCAGCAAAGTAACAGGGTAAAACGTTTTATTAAATAACTATTTACATGGCAGCCTGCTGCAACATCGATCCAAATGCATGCCGCCGTTCCCGGGATTTCTCCCCGACTACTCTGCGGCCTACGACATGGAGAGACCGGGGCGTTGACTAGGCGGGGCCTCCGGCCGCAACCACAGCGCCAACGATCGCGGCTGATGGAGGGGAGCCTTGCCGGTGAGAGCCACTGATCTGAAGAACCGCTTCCTGCGGTGCCTCCCTGAGCCGCTTGACGGAGGCCCCCAAGGGGCGGTGTGGTGGCGCGGACTGGGAGGGGGCGCTTGGCTCCTGCCACCTCCCCAAGTCTCGCTCGGCCAGCTGAGTTGCGACCACTCTTGCGGCCTACGACATGGAGAGACCGGGGCGTTGACTAGGCGGGGCCTCCGGCCGCAACCACAGCGCCAACGATCGCTGCTGACGGAGGGAAGCCTTGCCGGTGAGAGCCACTGATCTGAAGAACGCGGTGCCTCCCTGAACCGCTTGGCGGAGGCCCCCGAGGGACGGTGTGGTAGCGCGGACTGGGAGGGGGCGCTTGGCTCCTGCCCCCTCCCCAAGTCTTGTTGCCCTGGTGTGGCCTGAGATCTCCCACGACATAGGCGGCCGGCTCCCGGGGTCCGGCGGAACTTTTTGCCTTTTGGTGACTCTTCCATTCTGGACCTTGTCCCACAATCCATTTGACCTGAAGACACGTCCTACGGCCTGGTCCCTGAATGTGTGCAGGGGGACGGTATTGATTGGATCAAGATGGCGGCTTCACACAAAGCTGACTCAAGTGTTGCTGGTGATGCTATGCAGACAAAAACTGGTTTTCAGTTTGTACATTCTTCAGGATTTTTCCATCCAAGGCTGGTTGAGAGTTTGTAGAACGATGGCTTCAGATTTTCAACATACTACTCTTCAACATTCTTCATAAATGTAACAATGTGAGACTCACTAGGAGAACTGACGTTTATCTTTCCTTTCAAAATGCTGCCAACAATATTTTCTGAATGGAAGACACCATCTTGTAGCATAAAGAGCTGCGTCAAGGGTGGTATTGCCCAGAATGTCTTGTTTTCTAGTGCTCGTAATGACGAAGCCAGAACTGCCGAAAGGGATTCTGGTCCTGCCGCTACTTATTGGAGACATTGAACTATACCCTGGACCTGCCTGGCCTCGACCAAAATGGCGCCAGTATGGGAGCGACTTGCAACTCCTTATGACGTTCTAGTTACTTAGCCTTGACGTTATGGGGGATGTATGTGGTCTTTGTGCACATGGCGGGCGGGGAAGGGTACTGACTGGAAATACGGACAACCCTATTGATGTCAATTTTTCATTATTGATTATTGTATTAATAAAGCTTCGAAGTAATGTTACCCATGATACTCGCCCATGGTGTGCGTATGGACGATTTTATTGTAACTGATCCTGGTATAGTTTCAATTAAAAAATCAACCTTCACTGATCCTGCAACCGTTTGTCACGTTTAGTTTTTTCAATTAAATGGCTCGCTTGTTACATACTCCTATACCCCTGGCTTTTGAAAGACACCATCTTGTAGAATAAAGGGCTGCGTCAAGAGTGGAATTGCCCAGAATGTCTTGTTTTCTAGTGCTCGTAATGACGAAGCCAGAACTGCCGAAAGGGATTCTGGTCCTGCCGCTACTTATTGGAGACATTGAACTATACCCTGGACCTGCCTGGCCTCGACCAAAATGGCGCCAGTATGGGAGCGACTTGCAACTCCTTATGACGTTCTAGTTACTTAGCCTTGACGTTATGGGGGATGTATGTGGTCTTTGTGCACATGGCGGGCGGGGAAGGGTACTGACTGGAAATACGGACAACCCTATTGATGTCAATTTTTCATTATTGATTATTGTATTAATAAAGCTTCGAAGTAATGTTACCCATGATACTCGCCCATGGTGTGCGTATGGACGATTTTATTGTAAATGATCCTGGTATACTTTCAATTAAAAAATCAACCTTCACTGATCCTGCAACCGTTTGTCACGTTTAGTTTTTTCAATTAAATGGCTCGCTTGTTACATACTCCTATACCCCTGGCTTTTGAAAGACACCATCTTGTAGAATAAAGGGCTGCGTCAAGAGTGGAATTGCCCAGAATGTCTTGTTTTCTAGTGCTCGTAATGACGAAGCCAGAACTGCCGAAAGGGATTCTGGTCCTGCCGCTACTTATTGGAGACATTGAACTATACTCTGGACCTGCCTGGCCTCGACCAAAATGGCGCCAGTATGGGAGCGACTTGCAACTCCTTATGACGTTCTAGTTACTTAGCCTTGACGTTATGGGGGATGTATGCGGTCTTTGTGCACATGGCGGGCGGGGAAGGGTACTGACTGGGAATACGGACAACCCTATTGATGTCAATTTTTCATTATTGATTATTGTATTAATAAAGCTTCGAAGTAATGTTACCCATGATACTCGCCCATGGTGTGCGTATGGACGATTTTATTGTAACTGATCCTGTTATACTTTCAATTAAAAAATCAACCTTCACTGATCCTGCAACCGTTTGTCACATTTAGTTTTTTCAATTAAATGGCTCGCTTGTTACATACTCCTATACCCCTGGCTTTTGAAAGACACCATCTTGTAGAATAAAGGGCTGCGTCAGGGGTGGTATTGCCCAGAATGTCTTGTTTTCTAGTGCTCGTAATGACGAAGCCAGAACTGCCGAAAGGGATTCTGGTCCTGCCGCTACTTATTGGAGACATTGAACTATACTCTGGACCTGCCTGGCCTCGACCAAAATGGCGCCAGTATGGGAGCGACTTGCAACTCCTTATGACGTTCTAGTTACTTAGCCTTGACGCAATGGGGGATGTATGCAGTCTTTGTGCACATGGCGGGCGGGGAAGGGTACTGACTGGGAATACGGACAAACCTATTGATGCTGATTTTTCATTATTGATTATTGTATTAATAAAGCTTCCAAATAATGTTACCCATGATACTCGCCCATGGTGTGCGTATGGACGATTTCATTGTAACTGATCCTGTTATACTTTCAATTATAAAATCAACCTTCACTGATCCTGCAACCATTTGTCACGTTTAGTTTTTTCAATTAAATGGCTCGCTTGTTACATACTCCTATACCCCTGGCTTTTGACCCTTTCCTACGCGCGGTCTGTACTACCGCCCTCGAGCGATCTATGTAATGAACCGATTACCATTGCTGAAACACAAGGGAATGCATCTCAGAGAGATAAGTCAAGTACGTGGTAGATAAAAACATTTTCGTGTTTATGCATGCTGATGTGCTTTGAATGCTGCCCCCCCCCACCCTCCCTCCTCATCATTTAGATTACCACCGCCCATTGCACAAAAGCGTACCGGGCGCTCCCCACGCAAAAAGAACAATTTTTTTTTTCTCCCTGTGGGGCCCTTTTAAAGCCTCCACATCAAACCTAGGGGGTCAGGGAGGATCTACTATGCCCCCTTATGGTCATTTCCCCCTTTGTTTTGGCCTCCTCTTGTCTCTCGATCCTACCGAGTGACAAGATGGCGGCTGCTCCGGACTGTTTAGAATGTTGACAGACACCGGAGAGCCAATCAGCTGCGCTTCGCGAAGTTCCGTTACGTGTCAAGTACGCGAACCGGAGCGCTACCCGGAGCGCTGTTACAGATATATTATAAAATCAACCTTCACTGATCCTGCAACCGTTTGTCACATTTAGTTTTTTCAATTAAATGGCTAGCTTGTTACATACTCCTATACCCCTGGCTTTTGACCCTTTCCTACGCGTGGTCTGTACTACCGCCCTCGGGCGATCTATGGAATGAACAGACTACCATTGCTGAAACACAAGGGAATGCATCTCAGAGAGATAAGTCAAGTACGTGGTAGATAAAAACATTTTCGTGTTTATGCACGCTGATGTGCTTTGAACGCTGCCCCCCCTCCTCCTCATCATTTAGATTACCACCGCCCATTGCACAAAAGCGTACCGGCGCTCCCCACGCAAAAAAAACTTTTTTTTTTTTGCCCCGCGGGGCCCTTTTAAAGCCTCCACATCAAACCTAGGGGGTCAGGGAGGATCTACTATGCCCCCTTATGGTCATTTCCCCCTTTGTTTTGGCCTACTCCTGTCTCTCGATCCTACCGAGAGACAAGATGGCGGCCGCTCCGGACTGTTTAGAATGTTGACAGACACCGGAGAGCCATTCAGCTTTGCTTCGCAAAGTTCCGGAGCGCTGTCACAGATATATATATTTTTTTGAACGTTAATTTATCAAAATTCACTGGAGCACATATATTGAGACCTAGCAAAGGCACATTGGGCTAAATGTCCCTACAATTTTGCCAAGTTTCGTGCAAATCCATTCAGCCGTTCGAGTTAAAAGTGAGGCCAACCGCCCTATGGAAATTAACATGGGAAAAACACGTTTTTGGACCCCCCTTTTTTCTCGGCCCCCCCTTTGACGAAACCCCCCAAATTTTCAGGGGCTGCTCAGAAACAAAATGTTCCATTTTCCTGAAAATTTCAGCCCAATTCCGTCCAAAAACGCCAAAGTTATTAGACATAGAATTTTCAAAAATCCTATAGAGAAAAAATCCTAACTATATATACCTACTGGCGACCGCCAGTAGGTAATATATATATATATATATATATATATATATATATATATATATATATATTACTTACTGGCGGTTATAGTTAGGATTTTTTTCAATGTTAAATCTCAAAATTCTATTTGGAATAACTTTGGCGCCTGTTGATGAATCTGCCTGAAAATGTCCTCAAAATGGCCTTGTCAAGCTCCGGTCCTTTCCTGATAGTTTGGGAGGGATGCGTCAAGCGGGGGCCGAGATAAAAGGGGGGTCCCAAAACACGTTTTCCCCATGTTAATTTCCATAGGGCGGTCGACCTCACTTTTAGCCCGAACGGCTGAATGGATTTACACCAAATTTGGCAAAATTGTAGGGACTGGTAGCCTGCTGTGCCTTTGCTATGTCTCAAGATATGTGCTCCAGTGGATTTTTTGTAATTTAGGTTCAAAACAATATATATATCTATGACAGCGCACCGGGGAGCGCACAGGGGAGCGCACCGGGCGCGCCACGCGACTTGCGCGCAGAAAGCTGATTGGTTCTGTGGTAAATATTTGATTTACCGTCTTAATTTCTATGCAGGTAAGTACTTAATCAATAATAACTCAATCGGAAAGAAAGAGGCAGAGTCCGTGGTGTTAGAGTTCTTAGGGGTTTTATTCCTTAAAAAGGAATGGTTCTAGAACTGGATATCATGTTCCTGCAACCACAGGGGTTCAGGAAGGGATAGAGCAATATTTTATTGACAATACATAGTTTATATACTTAAGTTGCATTATAGAAACCAATACAGTAGGCGTAACAGCTGAGAGAAACAAGATAACAGCATCCACGTGGTAGTGATACGTAATTAGAAGGCGTGAACTAGGCGTGAACATAGAGGTGTGTGCTAGAAACGTCACAGATAGGTGTCACGAGTGGGTGGCAACAAAGCAGAATCTTGTAATGTCAGCAGAAATCTGAGGCTTGGATGCGCGCGCAGCTGCATGACGTGTGATTGACGTGAAACTGGAGGGTGCAGGGGACTTGACATTTACACTGGCGGAAAGAGACAGACGTCTGGCATGTCAGATCAACTCGTACTTCTATCATATCTGATATCTGATGTTTGGGAACCATACTATCTAAACGGAAAGTTCTCTGGGGCAGAAGCTATTCTATACTGACTGTGAGTGCGTGTATAAGCGCCTAAGTGTCTACATGAGAATGCGAGGGGCATGGGCCTACCATGGTAACAGAGGCTATGAATTACTTGCACGGAGACAGTGAGGCCGGGCCCTTTGCTCTGCAGCTGGGGGAATGTTTACTTAAACTAGAAGGCAGGAATGCATTTTCGAGGAGCGGAACAGATAATTCGAAGGTTGAAGTCAGTCTTTGGCAGGCAGCAGGCTGAGCTAAGCGCCATGAGCCGCACAGGGAGTAAGGCAGAGGTCACGGGTACAGAGACAGCCTGGGCTGAAGCTTTCGGAGTCAGAAAGCAGGAAAAAAGGCTTGATGGCAGAATTCAGGGCCTACTTTGCCAGAGCTGAAAAACGTGTAAAGTACACCACAAAAAGACGTTGGCATAGCATACTTAGGAACAGAGCATTCAACCCATTCAGGGTGGGTCTGAAAGAGGACATGTTAACGTTGGACGCAAATGTATTTGCGTCTTCATAGCTGGCACAGGAGGGAAGTTACATGCACTTTAAACTGGTACATGGAGTCGGTGGGGTACACGCTAGGGAACATTACTTGACCATAAAATTTATATTTCCTCATTCCCTCCTTGTTCCCTACGGACCCTTCATGATATATCGATCCTCATGAATCGATCAGTCTGTTCTTGTAACATCATTTGCTCATCTTTCTTTCTTTCACGTTTTGAGAAAAAACGGGAATGTTCAATGCACGATGTGGCACACAGTCCACAAATCACTGCCCCACACTGTAGGCACAGGCAGCAACTGAATACTATGACAAGGGCAATGCCTAGGAAGGATAGGATCTTCCATCCCCAAGCGGTTAACGTTGTCCAGAACCAACCGGACCAAGTCCAGGTGCCTGGATTCTGATGTATCTGACTTGCAATTTTATGAAGACGTGTAATAGCTTGGTATACCGTTGGCGCGTTTTCTGGGATGAAAACACAGCAACTTGACCCGATGACCTTACAAGCTCCGCCTCTATCTGCCAAGATGACGTCAATAACAAGACGATTCTGAAGAACAACAACCCGCATGGCGGACTGCTCCTCTGTTAAGTTACCTAGGGCGGAGGCAGTTTCATTCACTACAGCTTCAAGTGTTCTAGTTAATCTGCGTATTAGTTTACTATTTTGGACGGGGCCTGTGAAGAAAAAGAATCCTTTATTGAAATCTGTGTATTGCTCCCATGCCGTTTCAGTGTAATCGACAATCGGGAGATCTCTTCGGAGCCTATTCTTTACTAGATTTGTATTTCTGTGATAGTCAGGAGGAGCTAGAAAAACAGGTGGCAGAAGGAATGCAATGTAACAGGTACCATCCCAATCTGGAGGTAAGCGTATGTATGCGGTATGGCCACAAACAAAGTAGGAATGACGGGTAGCTCTAAAGGAAGATTTACCTTGATCACTGAATTCGACCACAGTAGTACATTTACTATGACCTAAGTGTACTGAACCCTTCTTACTGACACATAATTCACCAGTGACTGGTAACACTGACATAGCAGGGAGAACTGGTGCAGCTTCGGATTCGACAGTAAGAATCATAAGGTTAATTGTATAATTACCTAATCCATATACTTCATTTTCTAGATCAGTTCCTATTCTAATGGGGAGTCCCTCCTTGTCAGGGTAACAAACATTAAGCAGAACTAAGTTCAAGTTTCCCCAAACCCAGCTCCCTTTAAAAACAGCAATATCAGGATCTAAGGAATTAATTATTCTAAACCATGCATCACAGAAGCCATTGTGAGTGAACGGGTACGGAAAGAGGGGCAGAACTCCCTTGTATTTCTGGTAGGGAGGGAGCCGGCCACATATCCAGCAGTTTGTAGCATTGTTAGTCTGATGGGAGTGATGTAACATACTAATGAATGTGTTGTTGCGCAGCGCAAGTCTGTAAGAAAGTTCGTGGGGAGGTAATTCACTAAAAGAATGTTCAGCAGTGACATTGTAAGCAGATTGTTCACGCTTGAAAATAGGGTAGTATATAGGAAGCAATATACTAGCAACAATAATCAGAAGACTTAGAAAAAACATAATCAATAATGTCACTATACAGTGACTGCGGAGTGATTTGCAATATGTACGTTTCTTGAGTTGTCTCTCTCTCTCTCTATCTCGATCTAGGGGATACATGTCAGAAACTATTTAACCGATTCACCTAGGGGAGGACTTAAACAATTAAACTGTCTGACTTGCTAGATCGGAGTTTCAATTTGTACTCCTCTTGGGGAGTTTTCTCTTGTTTCGGAACTTTAAAGTCACTAGGTTCGATACAGTCTTTGGAAGGGGTGGACGAGTCTTTTTCTGGCATCAGTTCGTTGCACTTTTTTATATGGCTTGTATGGATCCACCCCTTTCTGCCTTCAACTTTGATAGCGGTCCTCGTTGTAAGAAGGACGGTCTTCGGCTCTTTCCAGCGGGGCTCCAGCGGACTTTTCCTGTCGAAGTTCCTAATTAGGACCAGATCGCCGGGACGGACATCATGCGGCTTTACATCAGTGTTGTCAGGGAAGGCTGCGGCAACCTGCGAACGACATGATTGGAGTGCAGACATCAAGGAGGCAAGGTAATCTGTCAGCATATTACAATCAACATCGGTAATTTTCTTAGGTAAGGGCGTCCCCCACATATTCGGTGGTCTGCCAAAGACCACTTCATACGGGGATAGTCCTGATCGCGAGTGGGCGACCATCCTCATATAGAACAATGCAACTGGCAGGGCGACTATCCAGTCGACCCCTTTCTCTTTACAAACTTTAGCAAGGCGGGTCTTTAGTGTCTGGTTATGCCTCTCTACAAGGCCAGCGGCTTCGGGATGTCGGACACAATGGAATCTCCACTGATATCCTAGCAGCAGGGAAACCTGTCTCATAAGTTCGGAAGAGAATGGCTGTCCGTTATCTGAGTACACGACACAAGGCAAGCCGTATCGTGGGAAAAATTCTCGAACCAGCTGCCTGGCAGTGGTCGGAGCAGTGTAATCTGGGACTGGATATGCTTCGGTCCAACGGGAAAGTGCACAAACAATTACGAGGACATATTTGAATCCTCGACAACGGTCCATCTGGATATAATCCATCTGGAGGACTTCAAAAGGGTGATCGGGAGGATGAAATCCACCTTGCTCTACAGGGACGCTTTTACCTGGATTGAACTGACAACAGATCATGCAAGTACGCACTTTCTGTTTTGCTGCTGCTCGTAAGTGTTTGTTATACCAGAGATTCTGTAAACTGTCTAACATCGCTTTCTCTCCTAGATGTGCTGGACTATGTGCTGTATTGATTATGATTTGAACCATAGAGTCGGGGAGAAACCATGTAGATTTTCCCTTCGTCATCCATCCTTGATCTGTCTGGATCCCTCCTAGTTCGGTCCATTTCTTTATTTCATCTGCAGTAGCATGTGTCTGAATATCGATTACATCTAGGGCGGGATCCCTGACTGTCATACAATGTGTCGGTACTATTGTCTTTGTCACGTCAGTTGTCTGAGTGTGAGTCAGTGCTGTATGTTTTGCTGTCTGGTCTGCCAGGTCGTTACCCTGGGAAACAGAATCTGTAACTTTAGTATGTGCTTTACACTTCATGACGGATACGCCTGAAGGCAGATGTATTGCTTCTAGCAGTGCTTGAATGAGGGGACCGTGTTGGATCTTGGCACCGTGAGAGGTCAAAAAACCTTGTTCTTGCCATAACATTCCGAAGTCGTGTACAACTCCGAATGCATAACGGGAATCAGTGTATATGTTAACATTTCTGTTCTTGGCTAGTATACAGGCTCGGGTCAGAGCGATGAGCTCTGCCGCTTGAGCGGACAGTGTATCAATGCGATATGTTTCTTTGACTTCAGTTTCAGTGGTCACTGCATATGCGGCCACTAACTCTCCTGTACTTGTTCTCATACATGAACCATCCACATAAAGTGTCAGGTCTGGATTTGTCAATGGAACATCTGTTAAGTCTCGTCGAGGCTTTGTTACTGTATTAATGATCTCTATACAATCATGCGGGGCTGGATCTGTCATAATTGAGGGTAACAATGTTGCGGGGTTCAGAGTGCTGCAGCGTCTGATTTCTATGTGTGGCTGGAATAGCGTTAATTCATAACCTGTCAGTCGTGCTATAGTCAAGTGTTGAGTCTGAGTTCTGTTTAAAAGAACCTCTACAGAATGTGGAACTTGTACTGTTAATTGATGTCCTAAAACAATTGAGTCGCTCTGTCTGATTGCTAATGCTGTTGCTGCTACTGACTTTAAGCACGCAGGGAGTGCCTGGGCTACTGAATCCAATGTACTTGAAAAATAAGCGCAAGGCTTATGTGAACCTGCTTGGTCTTGAGTGAGGACAGACAACGCTGTACCATCACGTTCTGTAACAAAAAGTGTAAAAGGTTTGCTGTAACATGGTGTCGCTAAAACTGGTGCTTGGCATAAAGCTTTCTTTAATTCTTCAAAGGCTTGTGTGTGTTCCTGAGTCCAAGGAAGGGCAGTCGAAGTTGCTGCCTCCTGTGTTGTTAACTGAATGAGTGGTTTAGCTAGAAATGCATACTGAGGAATCCATTGTCTGCAGTACGAGGTGAGGCCTATAAAGGCCCGCACTTCCTTTTGTGTCTGGGGTTGCGGCATATTTACAATTAACTGGATGCGATCAGGAGTGAGCTGTCTCCCCACTTTGGACAGCAAGTGACCCAAGTACACAACTTGCTGAACACAGAATTGTAGCTTTGAAGGAGACACCTTGTGTCCCTTGTCGGCCAGAAAATGTAAAACTGTCAGTGATGCTTGTTCACATTCGGGCTCACTTCGTGCGGTGATCAACAGATCATCGACGTATTGCAGTAAAGCGGAGTTAACTGGCATTTGAATACAATCAAGTTGTCTTTTCAGTGCTTGACTATAGATGCTGGGGCTTTCTGTGAATCCTTGAGGTGCGCGTGAAAATTTGAAACTTCGTCCATTTAAACTGAATCCGAAAAGGTATTGGCTCTCTGGATCAATAGGCACACTGAAGAAGGCGTTCTTGAGATCAATTACAGTAAAGAACGTTGCTTCTGAATCAATAGCAGTCAATAGGGAAGAGATGTCGGGAACCACAGGGTACTGTGGTACAATGCATTTATTCAGTTCTCGTAAATCAATCACCAGCCGATATACTGGCGGTGCATTGGGATCAGTACGTTTAAGAATCGGAATGATAGGGGAATTACAGATATTGGAGTCGGTCTCCACGACCACTCCTTGGGCAATGAGCTCTTCAATGATTTCCAGTAAAGCCACTACAGCATCGGGCGGTAACTTGTATTGTCTGATTCTCGGTAAAACAGCACCTGATTTCAGTGTAACACGGTATGGTGTAATGTGCATACAGCCTACATCGGTTGGGCCTTGTGCCCACAGGTGATCTGGTACATTTTTCAATCTGCCGTCAAACTCTCGTAATACATAGTGACCCTTGAAATCTCTCAAAAACAGTCTAACTCCCTCCGGAGAACAACATATCACAGCTCCTAGAGCTTTCAATGTTTTGATACCTAACAGATTTTCTGGACATGATTTCGTAAGTAACAAGTCTGTAACACGTGATAATGGACCCACAGCCAGGGGGACGGGTTCTGATACCTCATTTACAATAGGCTGTCCTGAAAAACCAAGGGAAACATTCTGTGAGCCTGAGAGGGGTGCCCCTGGGACTTCGTCATGGCTGATTGTTGTGCGGCTTGCCCCTGTGTCAATTAAAAACTTTCTGTCTTTCCCCAATACTTGACTGTGTACATAAGGACCCTCTTGAACTACAGGAATCTCAATAAGAGGCAAGCCAACCTCCCTCTCTAGGCTGTTTCATGTGTATCGTGGATAATCGGGGTAAGCAGATTGGGCATACTGGTACATCTGTTGTGAAACTTGCTGGGTTGCGGCAATGGGCTGTGGCTGTGGTACCGCTACCGTCTGTGCTGTATGAGATGAAGCATGCATAGGCTGTGTATTCTGCATGGGCTGTACATTCTGTGAAGTCTGTTGCTGGGTCTGGTCTTGTCTAGGCGGATGCGGTCTTTCTTTAGTTTTACCTGTTGCTATGTTATGTTTCAGAACTGGGCATTCATGTACGTAGTGACCTGGCTGCTTGCAATAGTTGCATGTCCCTTTAACGGGAGCTGCGGCGTGACCTGTCTGGGTCGTACCCTTTCTCTGGCTGTCGGCTGGAACTGATTGGGCCACTAACATTTTCATTTTCGTGTCTTTCATACGTTTCTGTTCATGATCCTGTTCTTCTCTAATTCTGTTCTGATTGTATTGTAACATTTGTAACATCTGTGATGGCGTATTTGCTTGCCATGTACTCTCAACCTTGTATACACGGTTTTTAACTGCTAACAGGGAATTCTTGACTAACTTGGATACAAAAAGTTGCGGGTACGACTCGCTACTTGGTTTAAGACCACTATTAATAATGAAACATTTCTCGAATCTTGAATAAAAGTCACTAGTATCTTCGTCTTGCTTCTGTTTACAGGCCGAAATTGCGTCCCAATCTTCCTTTCTAGTTGTCAGTAATCTTGGCATAACCTGTACTATTAAACCTGGTAATGCTTTAGTTTTCTCCCCAAGGCCTAGCCCTGGGGTACGAAGTTTCTCCTCGTCTTCTATTTCTGCCCATACTATCTTTTTGTCTCCCACCTCCCATTCTTTTTCCTTGAGTTTCTCGTAAATGCCTGTGGGCAACAGTACTTTTAAAATTTTCATAATATCTTCATATGTGTAATCCCCCATCAGTAACATGTCTTTAAGTTCTCTGTGAAAACCTGCAGGGTCTTTATCATGGCAGGGTACTAGTTTCTTCATTTCCAATAGTTCTAACTTGGTCAGAGGTGTGTGTACATACACACGTTTCAGGTTATTGTCTGTTCCCATAACTGGATGCACTTCTCGTAAGGGGTTCTGACTTTCAATACCATGCAGACGCTCCATATGATACATTTTTTCTTTCTGGGGGCGGAGCGGGAACATATTCGGCACTTAAGAAAGTGTTGTATCTATGTCGTTGTTCTAGAATTATTTGTATTAACTTGGTACTTAGGCCTTTCCATCTATCCATGAGTAGTGCTTCTAATGTATCGTGTAAGGGACCTGGATCAGAATGTTGATTTCAGTATAACGTGAGGAGGTGCTGAATCATGTATACACCTGCTAATTTCTGCTCGTCTGGTGAAAGGTTCAGAAATGTCTGAGCTACTGTGTCATCATTGTATATGTTCGGATTGTCAGCCCATAATACTGCTGACCGGGCTAGTTCTTGTTCATCCATAGAATTGAGTACATGATACCCCATTCGTTCTCGAAGCCTTTTATCCGTCTCTTGGAACTGGTGTTCAGGAGAATTCGGTTTTGATATGCCAGAGAGAAAAACTCTCTTGCTTTCTGGATGAATGCCTTTCCTAAGGTAAGTTCCCTTACCTACATACGCTATCGTGTCTGTAGTCTTTTCTTGTTCTTCAGGGTCTTCCTCCTCCTCGGAGGAGGCCTTTTCTTTCTCTTTTTCGTGTATTTCTATCACTGCTTTTCTTATTCTCTTGTACATACTGGCTATGCAACCCCCTTTATCATGTTTTCCTTCCGATATATTTTGACCCCACTTGTTGAGTGCCTCTATTTCATCCTGTTCTGTCTCAGGCCTGTCTCGTTCTCTTATTAAGCAATTTATAAAAAAACGTAGTATATATGCTTGAGTGTCAACTTTCTGATGTGCCATGGCCTCCTTAATACTGTCAGGGTCTTCCCCAGTCTGGACAAAATGATATATTCTATCTAGGTGCTCCTTCATTCCTGAGAAAAACAGTAGGTAATCTGTAACATGTCGTAAGCGTAGTGATGCCAAAAACATTCTATCATCTTTGCCGGGTACTGGATCGTATCTGCAAACTTGAAGCGGTTCTTTGAGTATATCGAGACGGGGTGATTGGAGCGAAAAATGCTTCTGCATATCCCTAAGGTGTAATCTGTGTGTTGCTGGCGGGGTCTGAAGACCCCCTGTCGCACCTCCTGAGGCCGAAGCTTGGACATTATCTCTCTGTGGAGTCTGTATCTGTACTTGAACTTGTCTTTTAGTAGGATCAGGTAGAAGCGGTTTCGGTATATCAATTTTAGGTGCGGGAAGTAGTGGAGGTGGAGGAACGATGGGCTGTCGAACGGGGAAACCTGGTTGCGGTAATGGCGGGAGATGGTCTGGAGGCGGATTGCCACCCCCGTCACCGTCAGTAGGCGGGACGCGGACGGGCAGATTGGTGTAAGCGGGTGCTACATCCTCTAGATACGAATTCAGGAATATGTCTTTAGTAGTCCTGTGATTTACTTTAATTGGAACCAATGGTGGCGGCAGATTTTTCGGTATTTCTGAAGTGGCCTCAGGCGAACCCTCGGCCACGAGATACATGCCATTTACGAGATTGTTTCGTGCGCGGTCTATTTGCTCTGATTTTACTCGGATCCCTTCAGTAACTAATTCGTTTTCTTGGGCTTTATCTGATTCTTTAAGTCTGTCTTCTCTACGGAGTGCTTTTTCAGCACGCTTATGTGATTCCTTACGCCAAAATTCTATGGCGTCCTTCTGAGATTGTCTGGCTTTCTTTTTCCACAGTGCTTCTTCTACCTTCATGATGCACTCAGCATCCCGTGTTCCGGTGACAGGCCATCTATGTCTTTCGTCTAGATGCTTAGTATAATCGGCCCATAAATCTAGATACAATATGGCATCTAAGCCATGCTTGTGGTACATAAAATTTCCAGGAGTGTCTCTAGGGGGGATAGGAATTTCTTCCTCTAGTATCCCTTTCCTAGTTCCTATCTGCTTTAACTTATTGAAAAACGGCATCTTGTTTACTTAATACTGAATGCTCAATCCTTGCTACTTAATACTGAATACAGCTAGTTACACAAGAACACAATTATGCACATTAAAAACAGTCACACTCATACCACGACATTAATCACATGAAAGACATTTGAGACATATATGACTACCCCCTATACCGGATGTACTGCTAAACAGCACAGATACACTGCTAAGAACAGTGCAAGAACTTGAAATAACTGATGTACTGCTAAACAGTACAGATACACTGTCGGAGACAATGCAAGAACTTGAATAACTGATGTACTGCTAAACAGTACAGATACACTGTCTAAAACAGTGCAGACCGAATTTGTGTACCCAAACCCGTCTTGATACGTCCCACCGGGAAGCACGGAAACTGAAGGCCTCGGAAAACTCGACTGGACCGGACTGGACTCGACTCAACTCGACACGTGGATACTTCGGAAAACTGGTGGGAGGGTCCCTATTCGGGCGCCAGAATAATGTGGTAAATATTTGATTTACCGTCTTAATTTCTATGCAGGTAAGTACTTAATCAATAATAACTCAATCGGAAAGAAAGAGGCAGAGTCCGTGGTGTTAGAGTTCTTAGGGGTTTTATTCCTTCAAAAGGAATGGTTCTAGAACTGGATATCATGTTCCTGCAACCACAGGGGTTCAGGAAGGGATAGAGCAATATTTTATTGAAAATACATAGCTTATATACTTAAGTTGCATTATAGAAACTAATACAGTAGGCGTAACAGCTGAGAGAAACAAGATAACAGCATCCACGTGGTAGTGATACGTAATTAGAAGGCGTGAACTAGGCGTGAACATAGAGGTGTGTGCTAGAAACGTCACAGATAGGTGTCACGAGTGGGTGGCAACAAAGCAGAATCTTGTAATGTCAGCAGAAATCTGAGGCTTGGATGCGCGCGCAGCTGCATGACGTGTGATTGACGTGAAACTGGAGGGTGCAGGGGACTTGACATTTACACTGGCGGAAAGAGACAGAAGTCTGGCATGTCAGATCAACTCGTACTTCTATCATATCTGATATCTGATGTTTGGGAACCATACTATCTAAACGGAAAGGTCTCTGGGGCAGAAGCTATTCTATACTGACTGTGAGTGCGTGTATAAGCGCCTAAGTGTCTACATGAGAATGCGAGGGGCATGGGCCTACCATGGTAACAGAGGCTATGAATTACTTGCACGGAGACAGTGAGGCCGGGCCCTTTGCTCTGCAGCTGGGGGAATGTTTACTTAAACTAGTAGGCAGGAATGCATTTTCGAGGAGCGGAACAGATAATTCGAAGGTTGAAGTCAGTCTTTGGCAGGCAGCAGGCTGAGCTAAGCGCCATGAGCCGCACAGGGAGTAAGGCAGAGGTCACGGGTACAGAGACAGCCTGGGCTGAAGCTTTCGGAGTCAGAAAGCAGGAAAAAAGGCTCGATGGCAGAATTCAGGGCCTACTTTGCCAGAGCTGAAAAACGTGTAAAGTACACCACAAAAAGACGTTGGCATAGCATACTTAGGAACGGAGCATTCAACCCATTCAGGGTGGGTCTGAAAGAGGACATGTTAACGTTGGACGCAAATGTATTTGCGTCTTCATAGCTGGCACAGGAGGGAAGTTACATGCACTTTAAGCTGGTACATGGAGTCGGTGGGGTACACGCTAGGGAACATTACTTGACCATAAAATTTATATTTCCTCAGTTCTTGGCTGTCTGTAAACAATCGAAACAGTCCGGAGTGGCCGCCATCTTGTGTCTCGGTAGGATGGAGACACAAGAGGTGGCCAAAACAAAGGGGGAATTGACCATAAGGGGGCAGAGTAGACCCTCCCTGACCCCCTAGGTTTGATATGGGGGCTTTAAAAGGGCCCCGCGGGGCAAAAAAAATAATATTTTTTTGGGGGATTTTTGCGTGGGGAGCGCCCAGTCCGCGCACCGGGGAGCGCACCGGGAAGCGCACAACAGAGAAAAAAGAATGCCAGAGTTTAAAAAATGTTGGCAATATTTCATAAATGGGAGGTAGTTCTGAAAAGAACTTTTTTTTATTCTTTTTGCTGTTTTATATTTTTTTATTATTTTTCTAACCATTTTTTTTGTGTTTTTGAACAATTTTAAATTTTTGGTTTTTTTTTTGAGGGAACAAGCAAAAAACAGGGAATTGGAAATGGCTCAACGGGAGCAAAAAAACAAGAATTACTGTTTTCTTTCTTTGCTGCATTTGTGGTTGTCTATAGCAGTATTTATTAAGGTGACGCTAAGTTCACCATATCATAAAGTTTTGCCACACAAAATGCAAAGAAATTTGACCTTGCCAAATTTTGGTTGAATATTTGGCACCATTGCCGTTCTTCTGGTCCAGAAAGTGAGGGTACTGAAGAGGAAGTGCTAGCCACAGGGGGTGGGTTGTGCCGAAGTTCCCGGACTTCAGCCTGGGCCAAATTATTGGGATGCCACCTCTCCATGTGGCGGATCATGGTATAATTACCAAAAGAATATTTCTTGGAGGGATTGCCCCTGGTGAGAACTTTGTCACAGATGAGACAGGTGACTTTGGGGGCGTTCACCTTTTTTTGGTCATCTGGAAAAGAAAAAAATTGCCAAATGAAGTGCACTTTGACGTGCCTTTGTCTTGGTTCTTCTGGGAGGTAGACCCTTTGATGTTGATCATCCTCCTCTTCTTCCTCCTCTTCTTCTTGTCCTCCAAGAAACTGTGGTGGTGGACCTTCTTTTCTGGGTGGTGGGGGTGGTGGTGGGATGCACCAGCTGCAGCAACAAGTGATGCCATTCTTTCCTCCAAAATAGCTCTTGCTCTCTCAATGAAGAAAGTAAGAATGAGGAAAAAAGGAGGGGGCTTTCATTATTTGGAGAAAAAAATAAAGAGAACCAATGAAAAGTGTTATTTTCAAGTCACATGACCCCATGCGCTTACGTTACGTGCTCCGGCGCGTTTACGTTCCGCGCTCCGGGCGGAGCGCTTCTGGGTGCATTTACGCAGCGCGTCATAAGACGCATCACGCGGCTACGCGATACAGCGCGCTTACGCGACGCGTCACGATGTTGTTTTCGATCGCAACATTGGCGCTAACGGGATGCTTCCCGGTTCGCGCACCGGGGCTCTTCAAAATAGTACGCTTTCCGGGGCGCTCACCGGGGCGCGCACCGGAAGCGCTCCAAGACAAAAAAAAAATATATATATATATATTTTTTTTTTAAATGAAAAATTGTAAGCTATGTCTCAAGATATATGCTCCAGTTGTTTTTAAGAAAATAAACTTTTAAAATATATATATTGGCCTATATTTGGACTTTATATATGTTAGAGCCCTAATGTAGCCCACATTTAGCCCAATGTAGCCCAATGTAGCCCAAAGATGGCCACCAGAGACAAAAAAATACAAATGTAGCCCAAATATCAGCCAGATGTAGTGCAACTATAGCCCAATGATAGTATGTACCAGAGTGTTCTAAAGAACATATAGAGCGGTAACAGTCTTACTTATAAAGTGAGACTTTTAGTTAGGAATTAGCATTAAAGAAACCTTTGAAATTCACTGAAAAAAACATAGGTTTCACACCAGTTATAGTTACCTGGAAATTTTACTGGCATAAAACCGTTGAAATTCCCACATTATAGTTAGTTGGACTCACTATAACTTGCGCGTGTAATGCACTGCTGATGACATCACATATTACATCACTCATGACATGGTCAGTGACATCACTCATGACATCACTGACGACACCATCCTTGTGACAGAGAGACTGACCTCCTTTCACTGTAAAGTAACCCTTGAAACAAATATTAAAAAATAGAAACTAACATTTTCAAAAAAGTGGAGATACCTATACCAGTTACAACAACCAATTCAGTAATATCACCATTTACATACACATCCACTCATTCACCAACAGTTCTATATAGTCAGTCATACATATACTCACCCATCATATGTAGTGAGACACCTATACATCCGTTAACACACCGACAGTCTTCCATAAGTTGCTCACACACATATTCACACACGCAAATAAAATATTTTTTTGCATATACAGCTATACACACACTACCACCTTACTTCTAAGGAAACTTACACATACTTACTCTCTTAAACAATCACTTATAGAAACACATACTTATTTAAACAAGAACTATTTCAATGTCTGAGTCTCACATATACTCACTTATATACACCAATACTCACATATACTAGATTAAAACATATGTAGTTACTGATAAAGACACTAGTAAGACAGTCATTCACTTACTAACACATACATATACACACGCACTCACCCATACAATCCGGCACATATGCTGTCTTCAAAACACATACAAACAGTGAGTCAGTCATTGATGCATCTGTGTGCTAAGGAACACCCCCACCAAATCATACAGACATTTATACTGATACTAAAAAAAAACATCTAATAAGCCATAGAAACACACATGTAGCTACTCACCATCCATGCACCCACTTATACACAAAGTGAAACACTGATACAGACATTTAAATATTGAAACAATACTCTCTAATATATGTATTCACTATGATACACTTAATAAGCCAGTTAACCAATCATTTTTTTTTTAAAACATCCATTAAGACACTTATTGAAACATTTATTCTTCCATTGACCTTTACATATACATATATAAAACATGATTATTTTTCAGAAAGGCACACATTCACTGGATGGTGTCATCAGTGATGTCATGAGTGATGTCACTGACCATGTCATGAGTGATGTATATGTGATGTCATCAGCAGTGCATTACACCTGCAAGTTATAGTGAGTCCAAATAACTATAACGTGGGAATTTCAATGGTTTTATGCCAGTAAAGTTTCCAGGTTACTATAACTGATGTGAAACCTATGGTTTTTTCAGTGAATTTAATAGGTTTTTTAAATGCTAATTCATAACTATAACTGGTGTGAAACCTATGTTTTTTTCAGTGAATATATATATATATATATATATATATATATATATATATATATATATATATATATATATATATATATATATATATATATATATATATATATATATATATATATATATATATATATATATATATGCAGAAAACTCCTCCAATGATGAAAGAAGAGAGGCCACACGGGGAAATAGCTTTGGAGGTCCTTTAATTAAACAGCTGTCAGGCACGATGCATTTCGGCTCTTTCCGCCTTCCTCGGGTGCCGCTGTTGTATCAGGATGTTCCCCATCAATGTTTAAATCAGTCCTGCATCCCTCCCATTGGTGGGGGCACTCAGAGCTCTTGGTCATGTGTTCTTTCCTGATGTAACGTTGTGAACACTACATCTCCCAGAGTTCTTTGTATCTGGGTGGAAGATGCGCTGAGCTGGGTAAGTTGAAAACAATCCCTGTAATTTCGTGCTATGCAGGACAAACACGGGTGACTGGATGGAAATGTCCTGGTTGCCGTGAAAGTTCAAAGCGCCTCCTCGAGTCCCCTTCCATTCCATCCTCGAAAAATAGGTGTCACTGGGCTGTAGGTTTACGTTGCAGTGAACAAAACCCCTCGTGAAGTCACAAGCTGCCCTGGCAGCAGCCCTCGCTTTTCCTGCCCGTCTGAGGGTGGCTGGAGCAGTTCCAATACCTTGGAGAGAACGAAGCGCTACACACGCAGATGCCAGTAACGCTCCAGCCAGCTTGCAGAATGGGGCCTCTTGACACGCCTCTGGCTAGCGTGAATAAATGCAGAAAACTCCTCCAATGATGAAAGAAGAGAGGCCACACGGGGAAATAGCTTTGGAGGTGCTTTAATTAAACAGCTGTCAGGCACGATGCATTTCGGCTCTTTCCGCCTTCCTCGGGTGCCGCTGTTGTATCAGGATGTTCCCCATCCATGTTTAAATCAGTCTTGCATCCCTCCCATTGGTGGGGGCGCTCAGAGCTCTTGGTCATGTGACTGTTCTTTCCTGATGTAACGTTGTGAACACTACATCTCCCAGAGTTCTTTGTATCTGGGTGGAAGATGCGCTGAGCTGGGTAAGTTGAAAACAATCCCTGTAATTTTGTGCTATGCAGGACAAACACGGGTGACTGGATGGAAATGTCCTGGTTGCCGTGAAATTTCAAAGCGCCTCCTCGAGTCCCCTTCCATTCCATCCTCGAAAAATAGGTGTCACTGGGCTGTAGGTTTACGTTGCAGTGAACAAAACCCCTCGTGAAGTCACAAGCTGCCCTGGCAGCAGCCCTCGCTTTTCCTATATATATATATATATATATATATATCTGTGTTTACATACATACACACGCATATTTTGAGATATTACCTACTGCAGTTCGCCAGTAGGTAGTTATAGTTAGGACCTAATTTAAAAAGTAAAAGCATTTTTTTCTTTTCCCAATCACTTTTGCAGCGGTTGATTAATCTTCGAAAAATGTTCTAAAAAAGTGGCCAGTTTCTGGGTGATTCATCAAGTGGGGGCTGAGAAAAAGGAGGATCCCTAAACTCGTTTTCGCAATGTTCATTTTTTTGGGGAACTTTAGACAAAGCTACAACGCAAACTGCTGAACAGAATTACACCAAATTTGGCAAAAAGGTAGCCCTTGGTTCAGAAAGAGCCCTTTGTGTTAAATGGTGTAAATCTGTTAAGTAGTTGCTGAGAAATTGGAAAAGGAAAGATTTATATCCGAGCACTGAGGAGAGATTGTGCACCCTCCCGGGCACAAGCTACACCCTGATTGGATGCCATCACTCCAAAACAGGAAGTGTTATTAACCATTTTGTTACTCGGGCGGGCTGCACTGGGAGCGATGTCTTTTGCCTAATGAATTCTGCCTCAATAAGGCCACATGGTAGTGACTTGTGGTGCACTGAGTAAGTGGCGCCTGAAGCCCTCGGCGTGTGCGCAGCCAGCGATGATGAATGGTCTGGGTGGGCCGCACTGGTAGCAAAGTCTATTGCCTACTGGACTGCGTCATCTGCAATCCCGACTCGATCTGAATTGTGAGCCCTGCTGTCCGCAGTGTAGGCCGGAGGCAGCGGTCAGCAAGAGTCCAGAGCCACATGGCTTTGACTTGATCTGCACAATTAGTGGCACCTAAAGCACTCAGTGTGTGCGCAGCCAGCAATGATGTGTGGTCCGGGCTGGCTGCACTGGGAGCAATGACTTTTGCCTAATGAATTCTGCCTCAATAAGGCCTCATGGTGGTGACTTCTGGTGCACTGAGCTAGTGGCACCTGAAGCCCTCGGCATGTGCACAGCCAGTGATGATGCATGTTCTGAGTGGTCCACACTGGTAGCAAAGTCGGTTGCCTACTGGACTGCGTCATCTGCAATTGTGACTTGATTTGAATTGTGAGCCCTGTTGTCCCCAATTTAGGCCAGAGGCAGGCAGTCAGCAAAAGCCCACAGCCATGTGGTGTTGACTTGACCTGCACAGCTAGTTGCAGCTGAAGCACTCACTGTGTGTGCAGCCAGCAATGATGCGTGATCTGGGCGGGCTGCACTGGGAGCAATGTCTTTTGCCTAATGAATTCTACCTCAATAAGGCCATGTGGTGGTGTCTTGTGGTGCACTGAGCAAGTGGCACCTGAAGCCCTCGGTGTGTGCGCAGCCAGTGATGATGCATGGTCTGGGTGGGCCGCACCGGTAGCAAAGCCTGTTGACTACTGGACTGTGTCATCTGCATTCACGACCCGATCTGAATTGTGAGCCTTGCTGTATGGGTCGGAGGTAGCGGTAAGCAAGAGCCCACAGCCACGTGGCGTTGACTTGATCTGCACAGTTAGTGGCACCTGAAGCACTCAGTGTGTGGGCAGCCAGAGACTCTGCAATTAATGAATCAAGACTGAATTTGAATTGTGAGCCCTGCTGACTGCAGTGTTGGCGTATGGAACAAAACATGAAAAATGTATGGAATACATTTTTGAAATATTGGATCTTCTGAGTACAATCTTGTTGTCATAAATTAGCATTTAAAAAACCTTAGAAATTCATTCAAAAAAGCACAGGTTTCAGGGACGTTATAGTTAGTTGCTTACTGGACTCTGCTATTAATGAATCAAGTAGTGTAGGCCAGAGGCAGTGATCAGCAAGGGCGCACAGCCACATGGTGTTGACTTGAGCTGCATAGAGTTAGTGGCACCTGAAGCACTCAGCATGTGCCAGCCAGCGATGATGCGTAGTCCGGGCGGGCCGCACTGGGAGCAATGTCTTTTGCCTAATAAATTCTGCCTCAATGAGGCCATATGGTGGTTACTTGTGGTGCAGTGAGTTAGTGGCATCTGCGGTGCTCAGAAGGTACACTGCCTGCGATGATGCAGGGTCTGGGCTGGCCGCACTGGTAGCAATGTTTGTTGCCTAGTGGACTGCGTCATCTGCAATCGCGACTCAATCTGTATTGTAGGCCAGAGGCAGTGGTCAGCAAGGGCCCACAGCCATGTGACATTGACTTGACCTGCACAGAGTTAGTGGCACCTGAAGTACTCAGCGTGTGCACAGCTAGCGATGATGTGTGGTCCAGGCGGGCCGCACTGGGAGCAATGTCTTTTGCCTAATGAATTCTGCCTCAATAAGGCCACTTGGAGGTGACTTGTGGTGCACTGAGTTAGTGGCACCTGAAGCACTCAGCTTGTGTACAGCCAGCGATGATGCATTGTCCGGGCACACCGCAAAGTCAGCAATGTCGGTTGTCTACTGGACTGAGTCATCTGCAATCGCGACTCGATCTGAGTTGTGAGCCCTGCTGCTCGCAGTGTATGCCTGACGCAGTGGTCAGCAAGGGCCCACAGCCACGTGGCGTTGACTTGAGCTGCACAGTGCTTGTGGCACCTGAAGTACTCAGGTCGAGCGCAGTCAGAGATGATGCGTCATCTGGGCGGGCCACACTGGATGCTTTGTCTGTTGCCTACTGGACTCTGCAATTATTGAATCAAGACTGATTTTGAATTGTGAGCCCTGCTTGCGTGGTGTAGGCAAGAGGCCACAGTCAGCAAGGGCACACAGCTAAGTGGCATTGACTTGAGCTGCACAATTAGTGGCTCCTGAAGCACTCATTGTGTGCACAGCCAGCGATGATTTGTGGTGTGGGCGGGCCGAACTTGGAGCAATGTCTTTTGCTTAATGAATTCTGCCTCAAGAGGGCCACGTGCTGGTGATTTGTGGTACACTGAGTTAGTGGCACTTGTGGCACTCAACAGGCGTGCAGGCTGTGATTGTGTGTGTTCTTAGCGGGCTGCACTGGTAGCAATGTCTGTTGCCTACTGAACTGCATCATCTGCAATTGCAACTTGATCTGAATTGTGAGCCCTGCTGTCCGCAGTGTAGATGAAAGGCAGTAGTCAGCACAGACATACCACCATGGTGCTGTGCCACTGGGTTCACAGGGGCCTGTGTCAAGGAGGCCAGTGGTCATGGCAGCATCCTTGTGGCAGGGTGAGGGGCACCGCCCTGGCAGACATGTGGCCTTCCCAGAAATGAACTACACCCAGAGGCCAGCCTATTTATTCACACTCCTACGCTGGAGTGGTGTACGTCGGACCAGCCCATTTTGCTTACGCTTACAGGGGGGACACTGCTACATGACCGATATCTTCCCCACTGCCTGAGGTAACATGTTTGTGTCCACTGTCCACAACATTACAAGCACCAGCAGTATATGTCCACATGGAGAGGTCTGTGATCTGCATAATGAGGTCTGTCCAGCACATCACCACCACACTTGTCATTGTGTGCATTCTTATTCATGGGTGACTTGCCTCCTTCACACATACTTGGTTCCCACCTCTCCCAACTTTCAGCTATCGTGTGGCTGAGGGGCCATTCCATTTTCGGAACGTCTACAGTTCTGTTTTGTGCTGCATAGGTGGTAGCCAGGGAGGTCCTCGCGGTGGTTGTTTCGATCGGTGTTGTGGCCCTCTTGGGTGTCGGAGCTGCATGATCAGTAGCTCCATGACATGTGTTGGTCTTCAGATGTGGGTCCGTCCTGGGCTCCCTTGCATACTGTAGGTAGTCATCCTGCTTTAGAACAGCTAAAGGCAGGTGTTAAATTCCTACTGCTAACGTGTCTTATCTTCTGTTTTTGGATCGCATCGCAGATTTGGCTGGTCGTTGAAAATATTCAGTGGTGTTTTTGTGTTTTTTTGCACGGGAATGCCTACTCTGCATATCATTAGCGTTACTTGTCACTCTCATCCGTGGCAATGTTTTTGAAGAAACTGGCTTTATTGGCAGTTTGCACAGGTTGAGAATGGAACAAGAATTCTTTCACCACTTTTGCTGTGCTAAAGTGCCGATAACTCGGCGATAAGTCCTTGTGAATACGCCCCAGTGCATTTTCTTTTATTTTGTCCGGATACCCACACCCAGCCGCTTTTGTCTTTAAAAAATATATATTTTTGGGGCCCTGGGGGTCCTTGTGGGATCCCCTGAGCAGGCTTAGGGGCTCAGGGTATATGTACCCTGCCCACTTTTCTTGTTTTTTCAACTTAAAAAAAAATCTTTTATTGTGATTCGCATGTAGCTACAACAAACTACTAATAAACACAAGGGTTCCATTTAGAGCCACCCTATGACCCAACAGTGGGGACTTATCGCCGAGTTATCAGCACTTTAGTGCAGCAAAAGTGGCCAAAGAATTTTCACCCCATTCTCAAGTTGGTGCACCCTGCTACATTGCCCACATGCTGATGGTACCATCACAGCGGACAACCAACATTTTTCCACAGAGAGAGCTTGTGGCTATGCTGCACCTGTTGGCCTATGGTAAATTCCAGCCAACAACTGCCAGAGTCGGAGGCATTTCACAGCCAACCCTATTAAACTTCGTCACACATGTTTTGGATACATGTCCACATAAGGAACGGTGGGCCCCTGTATGCGCACCACACGCTCGTTCCAATTTATAGTCTTCCTGCACAACCAACCCCAGCCATTGCCTTGTGCCTCTGTTCTCCAGATCCAAGAATGTGGTTTCTGAAATGGGTTGTGTGCCAGGTCATGACGTCGAGTAGTCAACAGTAGTGGAAAAATAGTACAAAAACATAAATTAACAACACAAAAACATCAAACAATGAGTAACATTACCAACGAGGAACATCATCAAGATACCTTGTGGATACAAATAACTGCAAATCGTCCTGCAAATCCCAATCCAAGAGGGCCCACCACGTGCCGGAGCAACCTCCTCAGCCATTGCTGAATACCGCACCATAGGCCCCCAGTGCTCAACAGTGAGGAGTCATGTTTGTTCAGCCTGTTGCCTTTGGTGTATACGCGGGTCAGCTGAGCTCACAATTCAAATTGGGTCCTGATTGCCAGGATGACGTATCAAGGCCTACGCATCATTGCAGGCTGCACACCTGCTCAGCTCTGGTGGCACTAACTCAGTGCAGCTCAAGTCATCACCACGTTGTGGGAGGCCCATGTTGGCTGCCACTAACTCTGTGAACCTAAAGTCATTGCCACATTGCGGGAGGCCCGTGTCGGCCAAAATGCCTTGGCTGCCAACAACTTTGTGTACTTCAAGTCATTGTCACGTGGCGGCAGGCCAGTGTTGGCCAAAGTGCCTCAGCTTCCACAAACTCTATGTACCTCAAGTCATCGCCACATTGTGGGAGGCCTGTGTTAGCCAAAGTGCCTCAGCTGACACCAACTCTGTGCACCTCAAATCATGGGCCCTTTATGATTGAATATCATGTTGCAGATGCAATCATGTCACCTCCGCTAGTGGAGAATGTGATGTGATTGGTCCCAAGGCCCTCATGCATAAATCATAACCACATGAACATACCCAGATAGAGAGTGGAAATAGCGTCAAGCATGTGAGCCCAGCCCTATTTATTGGCAGGGTCCCATGTCCTGTGACACCTGCGTGTGGTGTGGATGTATACCAGCCCTGAGGTAGTGGTTGTGGCATGCTTTCAACAAGACCTGTAGATCACCACAGGGAAGACCTGGAACATGTAGTGTTGTTGTCCCTCCCCTGTAAGCATAAATGGATTGGGCTGGCCTGGTGTATGCCAGTCCAGCATAGGGGTGTGAACAATGACCTCTGTTGTAGTGGCAGTGCCACCCGGAGCACAATCGATAATGTTGCACCCTGTGACACAAGTTCCACGACATGAGCAACAAGAACGTAAGAAAAAAACACTGACCCTACATTCATCCATACTTTTGCACTTGAATGATCATATACATCTGTATGAATTTGAATATTTAATGTACATTCAGTGGAGTGGTGATTTAAGGTATTTTCTTCTCTTGCTTTTGGTATAGCAAGTACTATGTACCCATCCAATCACCCTGCCAATTTCCAAGCACTTATAAATTCACCATGTACTCTCCATTCACTGCTACAATACTCTCTACACTACCCATACAGTCCCCTAACCAACTACACACTACTCATTTGCTCCTTCAATTCCCCAGGTAGTACCCATACAGTCCAGCAATCACCCTGTCACTCCCCATGCACTCCTTCAATCACCCAGCCAATATTAAGTACTTATCCAATCACTTTGCCAATTCCCAAGTACTTATAAATTCACCATGCACTCTTGTTGCTGTACTCAAATCATTCAGTCAGTGCCCATGTACTCCTGCTATGAAATATGATCATATAAGGTGTTAATAATTTAGTTTCTTTTATTAATTTGTACAAAGGTAAAGTTAAATGATGCCACATATTCTAAGATTGAAAGGGGAAATAGGTGCTGTTAATTTCACGTCTTTTAGTAGTCTGAACAAAGGTATGGTTGAATGATGGCATATAATTTTAGATACAAAGGTGAAGATGTAGAATAAAAGTGTGCTTTAAAAAATGCTCATAAGAGGTGTTGGTAATTAGCCGTCTTTCTTAAGTCTGTTGAGAGGTATACTTTAATGATGTCATATATTTGTAGATAGAATGGTCAAGATGTAGCTCAAAAATAAACAGCCAAATATTAGCCTTTCAGGCATGTTGTACTTATCTATTTAACTAGATAATATGTAATGACTCATCTATGTTTTCTGATTGTATTTATACAGTTATATGTATGCTTTGTGAACCATTGAGAAGTGCCTAGCCCATTAGAGGGGTGCAAAGGTAGTGACCAGGTGATTGTAAAACTACATGAGTAATGATTGAATGATTTCATATTCTGCAATCACTCAGTGAGTATCCAAGCACTCATGAAATCACTCCGCCACTACCCAAACACTTATGAAATCACCTAGGCACTACCCATGTACTCTCCTAATCACCCAAGCACTGCCCATGTAGTTATGCAATAAACCAAGCACGTATAAATTCACTATGCACTCTTCATGCAGTACTCTAATCATTTAGTCAGTACCCATGTACTCGTGTAATGGCCCAGACACTAACACATGCACTGCTACAATACCCTGTGCACTACCCTTGCATTCTTCTAACCACTCACACACTGCTCATTCACTCCTTCAATTTGCCCGGTAGTACCCGTACAGTCCAGCAATCACCCTGTCAATTCCTAGGCACGCCTTAAATCGACTTACAGTACTTTATACTTATCCTATCACTCCGCTAATACCCAAGCACTTAGAAATTCACAATGTACTCTACTTGCAATAGTCTAATCATTCAGTCAGTACCCATGTACTCATGTAAAGACCCAGGCACTAACACATACACTGCTACACAACACTTAGCACTACCCATGTAGTCTCCTAACTACCTACACTCTAGTTATTCGCTCCTTTGATTCCCCAGGTAGAACCCATGCAGTCTAGCAATCACCCTGTCACTTCCCATGCACTCCTGCAATCACCCAGACAGGTCTATGTACTTATCCAATCAGTCTGCCAATACCCAAGCAGTAATACATTCACTATGCACTCTCCATGCAGTACTCTAATCATTTAGTCAGTATCTAAGGAACCATGTGATGGCCCAGGCACATACACTGCTGCAATCCCCTGTGCACTACCCATGCAGGCTCTTACCACCTACACACTACTGATTCCCTATTTCAATTACCCAGGTAGTACCCATGCAGTCCAGCAATCACCCTGTCACTCCCCATGCACCCATCAATAACTCAGTCAGTACCAAGTACTTATCCAATCACTCTGCCAATACCCAAGAACTTGCAAATTCACCATACACTGTCCTTGCAGTACTCTAATCATTCAGTCAGTAGCCATGTACTGATGCAATGACCCAGGTACTAACACATGCACTGCTGCAATCCCCTGTGCACAACCCCTGCAGTCCACTAACCACCTACACACTACTCATTCGCTCCTTCAATTCCCTAGGTAGTCCTCATGCAGTCCAGCAATCACCCTGTCACTTCCCATGCACTCCTCCAATCACCTTACAGTACTATGTACCTATCCAATCACACCGCTAATACCCAAGCACTTAAAATTCAGCATGTACTCTCCTTGTAGTAGTCTTATCAATCAGTCAGTATCCATGTACTCATATTTTGACCCGGGGCACTAACCCATACACTGCTACAAACCCCTGTTACTAACACATGCACTGCTGCAACCCCCTGTGCACTACCCTTGCAGTCATCTAACCACCTACACACTACTCATTCACTCCTTCAATTTCCCAGGGAGTACCCATGCAGTCCAGCAATCACCCTGTCACTTCCATGCACTCCTCCAATCATCCAGCCAGTACTATGTACTTATCCAATCACTCCTTCAATACCAAAAGCAGTTATAAATTCACTAGGCACTCTCCTTGAAGTAAGTCAGAAAGAAATTCCCTTTGGGCAGATTTACAATAGTACATAAGTACTCACAGACATACAAATAACTACTAAACAACCCACATATCACACGGAAGCAATGTAGACAGGTGAAACTTACAGTATATGTGAAAACACTCTAAAAATATTTCAAATTGTTAAAACAATTTATTAAAGATACATTACATCAAATAAAAATTAAAAATTGGGAAACACATGAGGACGGTACAATAATCAATAAAAACAACATTCAAGTAAAAAAGGAGTATACAGGGAGAAAGGATAAAACTCAAACAGAAGACAATAATTTTGAATTTCTCCTTAATTTGTATTCCCAGAATTGCTCCTTAGGCGTCGACGCGTTTCGGCGGTGCATTCAATTTAATCCGCCTTCATCAGGACAGTATATAAATAACGTTTCCCAAATAATTTCTGAAATTTAAATAAGACCAGTCTTAGGCTTAATTTATAAACACAGAAGATCTACTTAATTTACAGAAATATGAAGGCACAATCTTTAAAAAACGTAATGTTTCCAGCTCATTATGCTAACACACATATATACATTGCTTCCAGAACAAAAAACACATACATCATGCTCATACAGGTATACTACATTTGTAGTCTGAAGATAGTAGTTCATCACTTTTGGTAATAATCTCATAATTAAGGACATTGAACCCAAATGTTCGTGCCTAAATTAGAATCCAGGAACATTTGATTTTCCATGAATACTGATAAACCGAATTTACCAAAACTTAACATGTTAAAGGTGGCAAGAAAAGAGAGCAATGATGTATCACCTACCTCTCCTTGAAGTACTCCTTGAAGTACTCTAATCATTTAGACAGTACCTAGGTACTCGTGTAATGACCAAGCCACTAATAGATACACTGCTGCAATCCTCTGCGCACTACCCATGCAGTCCTCTAACCACCTACACACTATTCATTTGCTACTTCAAGTATCCAGGTTTTACGCATGCAGTCCAACAATCACACTCTCACTCCCCATGCACTCATCCAATCACTCAGCCAGTACCATGAACTTACTTATCCAATCGCTCCACCAATACCCAAGCATTTGCAAATTCAACATGCAGTCTCCTTGCATTACTAGAATCATTCAGTCAGTAGCCATGTAGTCATATAATGTCCCAGGTACTAAAATATGCACTGCTGCAATCTCCTGTTCACTACCCTTGCAGTCCTCTAACCACCTACACACTACACACTTGCGCCTTCAATTCCCCAGGTAGTACCCATGCAGTCCAGCAATTACCCTGTCACTTTCCATGCACTCCTCCAATCACCTTACAGTACTATGTACTTATCCAATCACTCTGCGAATAATCAAGCACTTACAAATTCAACATGTACTCTCCTTGCAGTAGTCTAATCATTCAGTCAGTACCCATGTACTCATGTAAAGACCCAGCAACTAACATATACACTGCTACAAATCCCTGTGCACTACCCATGTAGTCCTTTAACCACCTACACACAACACATGTGTTCCTTCAATTCCCCAGTTAGTACCCATGAAGTCTAGCAATCGCCCTGTCACTTCCCATGCAATCCTCCAATTCCCCAGCCAGTACTACATACTTATCCAATCACTCCACCAATACCCAAGCAGGTATACATTCACTATGCACTCCCCTTGCAGTACTCTTATAATTTAGTCAGTACCTATGTACTCATATAAATACTCTGGCACTAACACATACACTGCAGCAATCCCCATTTCACTACCCATGCAGTCCGCTAACCACCTACACACACTACTCATTCGCTACTTCAATTACCCAGGTAGTACCCATGCAGTCCAGCAATCACCTTCTCACTCCCCATGCACTCATTCAATCACCCAGTCAGTACCATGTACTTATCCAATCACTCCCCAATACCCAAGCACTTGCAAATTCACCATGGACTCTCCTTGTAGTAATCAAATAATTTAGTCAGTACCTATGTACTCATGTAAATACCCTGGCACTAACACATACACTGCAGCAATCCCCATTGCACTACTCATGCAATCCTCTAACCCCCTACACACTACTCATTCGCTACTTCAATTACCCAGGTAGTACCCATGCAGTCCAGGAATCATCCTCTCACTCCCCATGCACTCATTCAATCACCCAGCTAGTACCATGTACTTATCCAATCACTCCCCCAATACCTAGGCACTTGCAAATTCACCATGCACTCTCCATGCTTTACTGTAATCATTCAGTCAGTAGCCATGTACTCATGTAATGACCCAGGCACTAACACATGTACTGCTGCAATCCCCTGTTCACTACCCTTGCAGCCCTCTAACTACCTACACACTACTCATTCGCTCCTTCAATTCCCCAGGTAGTACTCAGACAGTCCAGCAATCACCCTGTCACTTCCCATGCACTCCTTCAATCACCTTACAGTGCTATGTGCTTATCCAATCACTCCGCTAATAACCAAGCACTTATAAATTCACTATGCACTGCCCTTGCAGTACTCTAATAATTTAGTCAGTACCTATGTACTCATGTAAATACCCTGGCACTAACACATATACTGCAGCAATCCCCATTTCACTACCCATGCAGTCCGCTAACCACGTACACACACTACTCATTCGCTACTTCAATTACCCAGGTAGTACCCATGCAGTCCAGCAATCACCTTCTCACTCCCCATGCACTCATTCAATCACCCAGTCAGTACCATGTACTTATCCAATCACTCCCCAATACCCAAGCACTTGCAAATTCACCATGCACTCTCCTTGCAGTAATCAAATAATTTAGTCAGTACCTATGTACTCATGTAAATACCCTGGCACTAACACATACACTGCAGCAATCCCCATTGCACTACTCATGCAATCCTGTAACCACCTACACACTACTCATTCGCAACTTCAATTACCCAGGTAGTGCCCATGCAGTCCAGGAATCATCCTCTCACTCCCCATGCACTCATTCAATCACCCAGCTAGTACCATGTACTTATCCAATCACTCCCCCAATACCTAGGCACTTGCAAATTCACCATGCACTCTCCATGCTTTACTCTAATCATTCAGTCAGTAGCCATGTACTCATGCAATGACCCAGGCACTGACACATGTACTGTGGTGATCCCCTGTTCACTACCTTTGCAGTCCTCTAACTACCTACACACTACTCATTCGCTCCTTCAATTCCCAAGGTAGTACCCAGGTAGTCCAGCAATCACCCTGTTACTTCCCATGCACTCCTTCAATCACCTTACAGTACTATGTGTTTATCCAATCACTCCACTAATAACCAAGCACTTATAAATTCACCATGTACTCTCCTTGTAGTAGTCCAATCATTCAGTCAGTACCCATGTACTAATGTAATGACCCAGGCACTAACACATGCACTGTTACAATCCCCTGTGCACTTCTGTTGCAGTCCTCTAACTACATACACACTGCTCATGTACTCCTTCAATTACCCAGGTAGCACCCATGCAGTACAGCAATCACCCTCTCACTCCTTATGCACACCTCCAATTACCCAGCCAGTACTATGTACTTATCCAATCACTCTGCTAATACCCACACACTTGCAAATACACCACGCACTCTCCTTGCAGTACTCTAATCATCCTGTCAATACCCATGTACTCATGCAATGACCCAGGCAGTACTCATGCACTGCTACAATTACCTGTGCACTACCCATTCAATCCTCTAACCACCTAGACCAGAGGTCTTCAAACCTTTTGATGCCGAGACCCCCTGTCAAAACTTTTTAGACGTAAGAACCCCTGCCTGACAGAAATTTCTAGAACTTGGTACGCCTCATCATTGAAAAGTATTGACAACCATAAACACCCCCAATTCCCATATTAATACTTTTTACACAGGGGAAATAATATTAAACAGTGTTTATCAAACCAAAGGTCTGTGAGCATGGAAGTGTGGACAAAGTTGTGGCTAAAAACAAAGGGACTAATTTCTGAGGAATTGGCATTGGGCAGCACCACAAGTCATCTTACTGCGCTGCTCTATGCCAATGTGAAAGGCCAGGAATGCACCATATTTGTGAACTATGGTGCATTCCTGCCCTTTCCCCCTGCGTTGGTGCAATAATTGTTGTCTAGTGCCAATGTAGGCAGGATAACAATCCCAAGAGGGATTTCCTCTTTCAATGTGAGCTGCAGAATGCAGCACACATGGAAAGAGGAAAAAACAAGGAGAAATGAAAACATTTCTCCTCTTTATGCCTGCTGTGAGGAGCGTAAGGTTTTGGTGCTGCCCCAGGTTTACATGGTTTTGTAAATCTGGGCCAGCGTCAAAATCCATGGGATTCCATGGTAACACCAACCATTAGGCCCACGGAATGCCTACTTGACAGAGTAGGACAATGCAGTGACTTGCGCTGCTTTGTCTTACTCCATATCTGTGAGGCCATGCATGTTGACTTTTCGTTGCCTCATAGATATGCTTGAGGCACTTGTGCCACCGGAGGTTCAAAAAAAGTTACACTATGGCGGTGCAAGCCTCTCATAAATCAGCTCCAAAATATTTTGTCTGTTTTTTAGGTCTTTCACCATCAGGTAGCTATTTATAAAATAATGAGTATCTTAAATGGAAAATTCATTTTAAAAGTTGTTACTCAGCGGGAAATGCATTAGGAAACCTCGTTAATGCACTGTAGAGGTATGTGTGTAACCAGAGAGCCACAGAATTAAATTTGGTTGGTGCAGTGGAGAATGCAATATTATTTATTATTATTTAATTTTCATACCTGTCCCTTCAAATACTCCTCAGGGGTGCTAAGTGCTGTGTAAATGCAGTCACAATTAAAGCCTGCACTTCACAGTCCAGTTGTTAACTCTTCCTACTACCACAAAAAAAAAAATCTTTGCCATCACAATGCTTTGTGTGATTTGAGCAGATAAAGCCAGAACCGCTCCCAAGCACCCTTTACATTGATTGGCAGATTAACTCACACATTTACATTTCATTCAGGCAAGCAGGCACCCTGGCATGAAGGATTGTTTTACCTGTCCGCTGGCCTTATCCTTTCAGAGCACAGGACACTGCACTAAATTTGGCTGAATCATTGAAGTGTCCCGGACCCTTGTTTTTTTTCCTTTTCACATGTTTTAGATTCCAGACAGAAGTGAAGCCTGGAACTGTGCACACCCATCGCTTACGCATCTGGCATCCATGAAATATTGAATACATAATTATAAACTATAAATAAATATTTATACAATATTTTATAAAGAATATTAGTGAAAGTGTTTATACAAATCTGATATTTGAACTTTATATAGTGAGATTGCACAATTTGAAAATACGCCGAAGTCACGACCACGGCGCCATCCCGACGCAACCGGATATTCTTGTGGGGACAGGCCTCTTATAGTACACGCATTCGTCCAGCACACATCAAATTTCATAATCGTTATTATACTGAAAAAAATTGTTTCTAAAAAGATTTCTAAATAAATTAGTCAAACTGAGGAAATAGAAATTTTACGTGGCCAGTGTGTCCCCTACATGCACCCTATGTATGTACATATATCCCATGTATGTCCATGTCACCATGCACTTCCCTCCTCATGCCTGTAATAATAATGCCTCTGTATTTCCGTCCAATGTTAGCATGTCAGTTATCAGGCCCTCCATGAATGAAACGTTAATTCTGCACTGAGGCCTAGGTTGCCAATGCATTTACATGGTGCACGTTTAAAGTCGAGATGAACTCGTTTTTGTGGCCCAGCCGAGCCAGGACCCGAATTCAGGCTCCAAGCCTCCTGACACTCTGAAAGCTGCAGTTTAGCTATGTATCCCTGACCTCTCACATACTTCCTGCTCAGCCGAGAGGTGCCCAGCCTGGACTGCCAAGACAGTATTTTGCCTACAGTTATCTTCTCTGCTCCACAGAAACACATTCCTGCTTAATAGAAAGGGTAAACATAGTCCGCCTGCAGAAGATAGGGCCTAGCCTTTCTGTCTCCATCCAAGTGATTTACAGAACCCGAATCCATAGAAGGCCCATGGCCCCCACGCAATGCACGAAGAAATATAGGCACACACTAGCATTAAGTGATGAGCAGCCTTTGCTCCAGCGACCTTTAAGTCAGATAATACATCCTCCAAGCTCAAGATAGCAGATAATACCAGAAGTGCAGGTTGTCCTGACATCCAAGATTCCTCTACTAGCACGAAAGTCAGCTCCCCCCAGCTTTCCCCAGTTACACGTCAATTCCACGTCATGACCAGTTTGCGCGCACAAGTAGGGTAAAGGTTCCTGCTGACCATGCAGACCCCCTCCATGTATCCACCCACCTATGACACACCTATGACTCATCAAGTGAACACCCACGTGTACGCCTTCTTACACGCCTTTTTCACGCCCATGTGCTCTTATCTCTCTCTTTCACTTACTCCACCTGGAGCGCTCCGCCTTCTCTATCCAAGTCAATGTATGTTTTAACTATATATAATGTGTTCTGTGAATAAAGATTCAGATGACGATCCTTCCTGATCCTTAGTGGTGATGGAACCCGATTCTCCCTTAACTCGAGTTACTGAATTAAAGCCCTTCTGAATCGGACACCACGGACTCTGCCTCTCATTATATGCATGATCCTTATAAATGTATAGAAATTCTGACAGGGTAATTAATTTATTTACCACATAATCTGGCGCCCGAATAGGGGCCAGTCCCCTTCCCCACGTGCCGGCGATGTAGGTCCAGCCCCCTGCCCCCTTCTACAGCCGTGACGGACTTCAAGTGTACACGACTGCGGGACTTCCTGCCTACTCCCTCAGGCCCACGGAGGAGACGGAGACTGCGACCAGGCATCCACACGAGGCGGTGAGGATCGCGGACCATCCCAACCAGAGCCCAAGCCGAGAGAGCAAGGTCCGAGGTATCCCGAGACCCACCTGTTCCGAGGCGCATGCGCTGCAGCAGCAGTAGCAGTCACGCAGTATCGAGTTTCCGAGGCCTTCAGTTCTGCTTCCCGGTGAGTACCGTTATTGGGAACGCATAGAGACGGGTTCATTTATTTGAGCCCGGTAAAGACGTGTCTGGGTACAGGGACACGGTAAAGACGTGTCCATTTCGGTGGACGCGGTAAAGACGTGTCTCTTTACGAGACCGGTATGGTTGTACTGTTTTGCAGTACATAAAGTAAACAGTTTTTCAGGATCATGTTCTTTTTCTATGTACTAGTTAGGATGTATCTGTTTTTAATGTCTTAATGTTGTAGTGCGAATGGTTGTTTTCAGTCTATTCTTGTGGATATTGTGTTTTCGTTAAAGTTAAGTTCCAACATGCCACTGTTTTCGAAATTACGTCAGATAGGGACCCGGAAAGGGATACTCGAAGAGGCAGTTCCCGTCCCGCCTAGAGACACACCTGGTCATTTCTGTACCAGAAACATGGGCTAGATGCCATACTGTTTTTAGACTTATGGGTAGATTACACGAAGGATCTAGAAGAGAAGTATAGATGGCCTGCCTCAGGAACATGGGATGCTGATTGCATTATGAGAGTAGTGGAAGCACTATGGAAAAAGAAAGTTAGACAGTCCCAGAAAGATGCCATTGAGTTATGGCGTAAAGAAGCGCATAGGAGAGCAGAGAAAGAATTCCACAAAGCAGAGAGAAGTAAAGAAGCAGCAGAAAAAGCCAGAGAAAAAAAACTAAAGGAAGAAGGGGAACGGGTCAAGACAGAACAAGCAGATAGAGAAAGAAATGCCCTCATCATGGGTATGTATCCCGTCCTCGCTGAAGGACTAGCTAAAGTGACCCCCCCCAAAGTACCTGGTAATTTACCACCGCCACTGATACCGACTAAAGTACGTAGGCATAAACAGACAGCAGCTGAAGCTTTTATTTCCTCCTATCTAGAGGAGCCCGCTCCGCATTATGTTAACGCAGACTTCCCTCCTCCTCCTCCTGGACACAATCCTTTTCTCCCTCTGCCCGCATCACAGGATCAGCATGCACAACTGCTTCCGCCACCGACTGTGAAAGACGATTCAGGACAAGGGGCAGTGGGAGGGGGGCTACCAAATACGCCACACACACCGCCCGCAACACGAACACTACAAGAATAAGGATTACAACGAACGCCACAAATGACAGCATCACCCTATAAGCATAGTGTAACGATTTCACATTGTATATACGATCCAGTACCAGGTTTGGGTACAATGCTCGTGTTCTCACTACAACTAAGACGCGCTGTAGAGTATCTGATCACATTACCAGGCATGAAGGACAATTTAGACAAAATATACCATTTCATTAGAACGGGGGAGGGACCCGAGAGTATAAAAGAGGCCATGGAACAAAGAAAGGTGGAGGTCCAACGCGCAATTGTACGCTTTTTGATTAACTGTCTGATCATGGAACAAGACCAGCCAGATAAAGGAGTAACTAAAGGTATGGCTGATTGGAGTGACAATATAGCTGCCGGTAAACATGATACAATGGCAAAGATAGAATGCATGTACAGGAAAATACGAAAAGAGATTCTAAACTTACACGGGAAAGAGTCTGACGAGAAAGAGGATTCAGCATCAGATGATGTTGAGCACGAAACAGAGGAAGTGGATAAAATGAATTACGTAGGCAGAGCAAGACAGTTTGACAGGCCCAAGTGCTTCGACTACAGCAAACATGGACCTCCCATACAAGAAAGGTATTCTCTTGAACATCTATTCCAAGCTACTGAGAATGCACTGAAAAGACGAGTAGGGGGCGGTAGACCCCACACTGTACTAGGCATGGGCGGAAAATCCGTTCCGCTCGCGGATTTTGCGGATTTTCGGGAAATCCGCAATCCGCGAGATTTGCGAATTTCCCGCAAAATCCGCAAATCCGCGAGCAGCGGATTTTGCTCGCACTGCTCGCACTGTTCGCGTGAGTTCGCGCCCCGCGAATAAGTGCAAAATTGCAGAAATACGATCTTAGCAAAACTGAAAGTAACTACTTACCAGGTTCAAAAGTTCAGGCTCATCATTAGTAGCCATTTCCTGGAGTGCTTCCTGAGGGGCCCCTCCAGAGTTCAGTTGCCAGTTGAAACTATTATGTGACCCTGCTCTGAACCTCAGAATAGTTACACATATGCCACAAAGGTCCTGAATTACAGCTAAGGGAGACAAGCAGGAGCCAGGCTGGAAGTTAAAATCCATTAATCAGCCCCTAATTCATTATTGTCAGTTGGGGCAGGGCAGGTGTTGTAACTAATTTTGCAACAATGAAAGCACTTAGCAAGTGCAAAAGATCACTAATCAGGGCGCACTAAGGAAGCAGGTGCCAGCTAAAAAAATATTCTGTGACACATGAATCAGCCCCAAATTAATTCAGGTCACTTGAGGCAGGGAAGGTGTGCTTTGCTTTGCCGAAAATAATGTACACTGGACAACCAGAGGGTGTGGTGATGAAACAGAGGGTGGCATGGGTGGGCCAGAGGGTGGCATGAGTAGTCAGAGAGTGGCAGTGGTGACAGAGAGTGGCAGTGATGAAGAAGAGTGTCCCAAACAGGCTGGACACGTAGAAACAACAAGTTCGCGAAACTTGCGACCCGACAGGTAAGTTCGCAATTTGCGAAAGTGTACAAAACCCTCGCGAACTGGCAGAAACACGGGCGAACACAAAAAAAAAAAATCCGCAAATTCGCGGGAATTCGCGGATTTTGCGGATTGCGAATCCGCAAATCCGCAAAATTCGCGAACGCGAGATCCGCAAAATTCGCTCATGCTTACACTGTACACGAACAAGAATTAGCCCGGTCAGCCGTTCAATGGGTGACTAATTCTAACATATATAGCAGTGACGTAGTGGCTCAGACCTTTTTAAGCCTTCCTCCGAACGAACAGCGTTTGGCTGGTGTTTACATGGTTCAACATCTGATCACGTTGTACAAGAGTCAACGTTCTGATCCCGGTCCCTTGTATAAATTACTGGATGATATACTTCTAGAGAGATGGATAGGCCTAGGCACCGAATTAATTAATGTCATTTTATACCAACGACATAAGTACTTTACTTTTCTGACCACGCACATGATTCCTGCCCCACACCACGACAGAAAGATCTTACACATAGACAGACAGAACCCCCTCCGAGAGGTACATCCCGTCAAAAATGCAAACAATGAGCTTCAACGAGTATATGTTTACACACCCTTGACGAAAATAGAAATACTGGAAATGAAAAAGTTGCTGCCCTGCCATGATAAAGACCCAGGGGGATTCCACCGTGAATTAAAAGACATTCTCCGCATAGGGGATTACACATACGCTGACATCATTAAATTATTAAAAGTACTGTTACCGGCCGGCATTTATGAAAAGCTAAAGGAAAAGACTGGGAGGAGGGAGAGAAAAAGATAAGTTGGACAGATTTGGAAAATGAGGATAAAGGCCGGGACCCTGGTGTTGGTCTTGGGGAAAAAGCTAAGGAACTACCTGAACTCTTGATACAGGTCCTGCCAAGATTATTGGTTACTAAAAAGGAAGATTGGGATGCTATTTCAGCATGTAAACAGAAACAAGACGAAGACACCAGTGATTTTTATTCTAGATTCGAAAAATGTTTTACTATCAATAGTTGTCTTAAGCCAGGTAGTGAATCGTAACCACATATTTTTGTGAGCAAATTAGTAGAGAATTCCTTACCCCCGATCAAGAATAGAGTACTGAAGGTTGAGAGTACCTGGCAAGCAAATAGCCCTTCCCAAATGTTGCAAATGTTACAATACCACCAGAACAGAATTAGAGAGGAACAGGAACATGAAAAGAGACGCATGAAAGATATGAAAATGAAAGTGCTAGTTGCACAATCAGTACCAGCTGATGGGCATAAAAAGGGCACGGCACCTGTTAAAGGGAACTGTAATTATTGCAAGCAGCCAGGTCACTATGTAAATGAATGTGCTGTCCTGAAACACAATATAGCTACAGGCAAGACAAAAGAAAGGCCGCATCCTCCCAGACAGAATAGCACCCCACAGAACACGCAAATGCCACAGAACACGCAACAGACAGTAGCGCTACCCTCACCCATAGCTGCCACACAACATGTCACGCAACAAATTTACCGGTACGCACAGTCAGACTATCCAGAATATCAACAGTACTCATGAAACAGCCTAGAGAGGGAGGTTGGATTGCCCCTTATTGAGGTTCCTGTAGATCAAGAGGGTCCCTATGTACATAGTCGTGTATTGGGAAAAGACAGAACATTTTTGATTGATACAGGGGCAAGCAGAACTACCATCAGTCATGACGAGGTTCCAGGGGCACCCCTCTCAGGCTCACAGAATATTTCCCTGGGATTTTCAGGAAAACCTATTGTTAACGAAGTGTCAAAGCCAGTTTCCCTAGGAGTCGGTCCATTGTCCCGTACTACAGACTTGTTACTTACTAAGTCATGTCCAGAAAATTTGCTTGGTATAAATACATTGAAAGAACTAGGAGCAGTAATTTGTTGTTCTCCGGAAGGAGTGCGATTGTTTTTACGTGATTTTAAAGGACATTATGTGTTGAAAGATTTTGATCACAGACTCCAGAATGTACCACAGCATTTATGGGCACAAGGTCCGACTGATATAGGTTACATGCACATTACACTACACCGTGTCACTCTCAAACCAGGAGTAGTACTGCCACGAATCCGACAATACAAGTTACCACCTGATGCCGTAGTAGCATTACTGAAAATTGTTGACGAACTCATTGCACAGGGAGTGGTAGTAGAAACTGACTCAAATGTATGTAATTCACCTGTCATCCCTATTCTTAAACGAACTGACCCTAATGCACCACCAGTCTACAGACTAGTGATTGACCTCCGAGAACTGAACAAATGTATAATACCCCAGTACCCAGTGGTCCCAGACATTTCTTCATTACTGACTGCAATTGATTCCGAGGCGACGCTCTTTACTGTAATCAATCTAAAGAGCGCCTTCTTCAGTGTCCCAATACATCCCGAGAGCCAATACCTCTTCGGATTCTGTTTAAATGGACGCAGTTTTAAATTTACGAGGGCTCCTCAAGGATTCACAGAAAGTCCTAGTATTTACAGTCAAGCATTGAAGAGACAGCTAGACAGTATTCACATGCCTGCCGACACTGCACTGCTCCAATATGTGGATGATATCTTGATCACAGCACGAACAGAACGAGACTGCGAACGTGCATCACTGACAGTCTTATACTTTTTGGCAGACAAGGGGCACAAAGTGTCCCCTTCAAAGTTTCAATCCTGTGCCCAGCAAGTGGTGTACCTTGGACACTTGCTGTCCAAGAGGGGTAGACAGCTGACACAAGACCGCATTCAGTTAATTGCAAACCTTTCACAGCCCAAGACACAAAAGGAAGTAAGGGCCTTCATTGGCCTCACTTCTTACTGCAGACAATGGATTCCCCAGTATGCATATCTAGCCAAGCCACTCATACAGTTAACAACACAGGAGGCAGCGTCTTCGACTGTCCTCCCTTGGACACAAGAACATACACTTGCATTTGAAGAATTGAAAAAAGCTCTATGCCAAGCACCAGTTTTAGCAACTCCTTGTTACAGCAAGCCTTTTACACTTTTTGTCACCGACCGAGAAGGTACAGCATTATCTGTCCTTACACAAGATCAAGCAGGAAGACACAAGCCTTGTGCTTATTTTTCTAGTACATTGGATCCAGTGGCCCAGGCTCTGCCTGCGTGCCTGAAATCAGTTGCAGCGACAGACCCTAGCAATAAGACAGAGTGATTCCATAGTGTTAGGACACCCCCTGACAGTACAGGTTCCACATTCAGTGGAAGTTCTCTTGAACAGGACTCAGACACAACACCTGACTGTAGCAAGACTGACAGGATATGAACTGACATTATTCCAGCCACACATAGAGATCAGACGATGCAACATTTTAAACCCTGCTACACTCTTGCCCTCAAGCACAGCAGACACTGCACCACATGACTGTGTGGAAGTAGTAAATACAGTGACGAAGCCAAGACAAGACGTGACAGACATTGCATTGCCAGACCCAGACCTGACCCTTTATGTAGATGGTTCATGCATGAGAACAAGCACAGGAGAGTTAGTGGCCGCATATGCAGTGACCACTGATACTGAAGTCATAGAGACACAACGAATTGACACATTGTCAGCACAAGCAGCAGAGCTCATCGCTCTGACACAAGCCTGCATACGAGCCAAGAACTTGAAAGTAAACATACACACAGATTCACAGTATGCCTTCGGGGTCGTTCACGACTTTGGGGTGTTATGGCAGGAGAGAGGTTTCCTGACCTCTCATGGGGCCAAAATTCAGCATGGTCCCCTTATTCAGGCTCTGTTAGAAGCAATACACTTGCCTACAGCCATAGCCATCATGAAGTGCAAGGCACATACGAAAGTCACAGACACCATTTCCCAGGGTAACAACCTGGCAGATCAAACAGCTAAACTTACAGCCCAGACTCCAACAGACACTCCAACGGACACGACAAAGACAGAAGTACCATCACTGACAAATTGCATGACAGTCAGGGATCCCTCACAAGATGTACTCGACATACAGACACATGCCACTCCAGATGAAATAAAGAAATGGACTGAACAAGGAGGGGTCCAGACTGACCAGGGTTGGATGACAAAAGGCAAAGCTACATGGTTTCTCCCTGACTCTATGGTTCAAGTCATCATAAACACAGCACATAGTCCCGCACACTTAGGAGAAAAGGCTATGCCTGACAGTTTACAGAATATTTGGTTCAACAAGCACCTGCGTGCAGCAGCAAAACAGAAAGTGCGCACCTGCATGATCTGTTGCCAGTTCAATCCAGGCAAAGGCATTCCAGTGGAACAAGGTGGATTTCATCCTCCTGACCACCCTTTTGAAGTCCTCCAGATGGATTATATCCAGATGGACAGATGTCGAGAATACAAATATGTCCTAGTAGTTGTATGTGCACTATCTAGATGGACAGAAGCGTACCCAGTCCCAGATTACACTGCTGTGACCACTGCCAGACAGTTGGTTTGAGAGTTCTTTCCGCGGTATGGATTGCCCCGTGTCGTGTACTCAGATAACTTTCAGCCATTCTCCTCTGAATTAATGAAGCAAGTATCTCTTCTGTTAGGGTACCAGTGGAAGTTCCATTGTGTATGACACCCAGAGGCAGCAGGCCTTGTTGAGAGACACAATCAGACACTTAAGACCAAATTAGCGAAAGTCTGTGCAGAAAAAGGCGTGGATTGGATGGTAGCCTTGCCGGTTGCCCTCTTTTACATGCGTATGGTAGCTCATTCCAGAGCAGGACTGTCCCCTTACGAGGTGGTTTTTGGTAGACCGCCGAATATGTGGGGTACGCCTATGCCAAAAAGAATTACCGATGTTGACAGTAATATGCTGACAGATTACCTGGCTTTCTTGATGTCTGCACTCCTCTCTTGTCGTTCACAGGTTGCAGCCGCCTTCCCCGACAACACCCAAGTTAAGGAACACTCCATCATTCCAGGAGACGTTGTACTGGTGCGGAATTTTGATCGTTCAAGTCCTCTCGAGCCCCGCTGGCGAGCACCGAAGTTAGTACTGCTTACAACGAGGACGGCCGTCAAGGTCGAGGGAAGGAAGGGCTGGATTCATGCCCAACACATAAAAAAATTCCATGGACACGGAACTGTAATCGAAACTAAGGACTGCCCTGAAACCAGTGACTCAAAGCCCCCTTTGCTAGAAAAGACTCCGCAACAGGAGTATAGGTCGAAATTACGGTCTACTAAGTCAGACAGCGTTTAATTGTTTAAGTCCACCCTGTGGTGAATCTGTTAGACAGGTTCCTGACATGTATAAGATCGTAGACCAGATTAGTAGACAGAGAGATAAGTAAGAGAAATACTGCAAGACCTTGCGCAGCAGATGTATAGTAACTCTGATCATTATGTTTCTTCTAAGTATATCGATTGTATGTATCAGCTTGACGCTACATGTTTTCTTTCCTCCTCTTGGTTCACATATACATTCTTCCTTTAATGACACTGTAGAGCACACATTCAGTGATCTGCCACCCCATGCACTGTCATATCGACTAGCACTGCGCAACAATACTTTTATTCGCATGTTGCACCATTCTCATCAGACCAGCAATGTAACAAATTGCTAGGTATGTGGCCGACTCCCACCTTATCAGAAAACGAAGGGAGTTCTGCCCCTCTTTCCTTTCCCGTTCTCGCACAATGGTTCGTGCGGAGCATGGTTTTCTTTAATGTCATCACAAGACAGAAAGTTCACAGATTCCCAGAGTGAAGGGATTTGGGGAGATTTAAATAAAGTAAGGAATGAGGCATGTTTTCCAGACGAAGATGGTCTTCCCCAGAGAAAAGGAACAGATCTAGAAAATGAAGTGTACGAACAAGGAAATGCTTCCCTTAACTTTATGATTCTGAATGTCCAGTCCGAGACAAATACAAAGGCGTTCATAACAGTCTTACCAGTAAAAGGTGAATTATGCGTTAGAAAGAAAGGCTCAGTGCATTTAGGACACAGTGATTGTAATACTGTGGTCGAGTTCAATGATAAAGGAACGTCTACTTTCAAAGCTTCCCGCCATTCCTATTTTATTTGCGGTCAGACAGCCTATGTGCGTCTGCCCTTAGACTGGGGTGGGACGTGTTATATAGCGTTCCTACTGTCACCCGTTTTTCTAGCCCCATCCCATTATCATAGAGATTCCCGACTAGTACATGTTAGACACAAGAGGGAGACTGATTCCCCAGTTGTCGATCAGACTGAGACAGCTTTGGAGCAATATACAGATTTCAATAAAGGATTCTTTTTCTTCATAGGTCCCGTCCAAAACAGTAAATTAATACGCAGGTTAACAAGAACACTTGAAGCAGTAGTAAATGAGACTACTTCTGCTCTAGCTAACTTGACCGAGGAGCAGTCTGCTATGAGACTTGTTGTTCTTCAGAATCGCCTTGTTCTTGACGTCATCCTGGCAGATAGGGGCGTGGCTTGTAGAGTGATTGGCTCCAGTTGTTGTGTGTTTATTCCTAATAACGCGCCATCCGTGTACGCAGCAATAACAAGACTCCATAAGATAGCTCACGAGATACACCAAAACCCAGGCACCTGGACTTGGACCGGTTGGCTCTGGAGTGTAATATCAGCATGGGGATGGAAAGTATTGTCGTTCCTAGGAATAATACTACTAGCTATATTCAGTTGCTGTCTCTGTCTGCAATGTTGCCCAGCGATTTGCGGCTTATGTGCCACTGCCTGTATTCCCCGTCCACGTATACAAAAGAAAAAAGACGAGCAAATGATGCTGCATGATCAGATATATGGTATCATGAATATAGATGTGTCCTGAAGGGCACAGTAGGGGACAAGGAGGGAATGAGGAAATAGAAATTTTACGTGGCCAGTTTGTCCCCTACATGCACCCTATGTATGTACATATATCCCATGTATGTCCATGTCACCATTCAATTCCCTCCTCATGCCTGTAATAATAATGTCTCTGCATTTCTGTCCAATGTTGGCATGTCAGTTATCAGGCCCTCCATGAATGAAACGTTAATTCTGCACTGAGGCATAGGTTGCCAATGCATTTACATGGTGCACGTTTAAAGTCGAGATGAACTCGTTTTTGTGGCCCAGCCGAGCCAGGACCCGAATTCAGGCTCCAAGCCTCCTGACACTCTGAAAGCTGCAGTTTAGCTATGTATCCCTGACCTCTCACATACTTCCTGCTCAGCCGAGAGGTGCCCAGCCTGGCCTGCCAAGACAGTATTTTGCCTACAGTTATCTGCTCTGCTCCACAGAAACACATTCCTGCTTAATAGAAAGGGTAAACATATTCCGCTTGCAGAAGATAGGGCCTAGCCTTTCTGTCTCCATCCAAGTGATTTACAGAACCCGAATCCATAGAAGGCCCATGGCCCCCACGCAATGCACGAAGAAATATAGGCACACACTAGCATTTAGTGATGAGCAGCCTTTGCTCCAGCGACCTTTAAGTCAGATAATACATCCTCCAAGCTCAAGATAGCAGATAATACCAGAAGTGCAGGTTGTCCTGACATCCAAGATTCCTCTACTAGCACGAAAGTCAGCTCCCCCCAGCTTTCCCCAGTTACACGTCAATTCCACGTCATGACGAGTTTGCGCGCACAAGTAGGGTAAAGGTTCCTGCTGACCATGCAGACCCCCTCCATGTATCCACCCACCTATGACACACCTATGACTCATCAAGTGAACACCCACGTGTACGCATTCGTACACGCCTTTTTCACGCCCATGTGCTCTTATCTCTCTCTTTCACTTGCTCCACCTGGAGCGCTCCGCCTTCTCTATCCAAGTCAATGTATGTTTTAACTATATATAATGTGTTCTGTGAATAAAGATTCAGATGACGATCCTTCCTGATCCTTAGTGGTGATGGAACCCGATTCTCCCTTAACTCGAGTTACTGAATTAAAGCCCTTCTGAATCGGACACCACGGACTCTCATTATATGCATGATCCTTATAAATGTATAGAAATTCTGACAGGGTAATTGATTTATTTACCACAAAACAGTATAACCAAACTATGTATTGATAAATTCTTTAATACTATTTCTTACCTTTCGAATTACGCCGTAGTCGCGACCGTGGCACGATGACGGTGCGACCCCGGGGCGACTTCTGAAATGTACAGTAGCGAGGTGCGCGCAGCCATTGAGTAGAGTGCACATCCAGTGTGCGACTCTTGTGAATTAATTAAAAACAACAATGAAAATAGTTTTCCTACTGTTAAATTATTCTAAAATGTTGTTTAATATATACATATATATGTACTTAATTAAAAAAAACATAGGATTGAGGCAAAATAATTTTAGAAATTTTCATTTAAAAAACTATTGAAATTCTCTGAAAAAAACGTAGGTTTCAGTACCGTTATAGTTAGGAGTTAACATTTAAAAAACCTTTGAAATTCACTGAAAAAAACATAGGTTTCAGAAACATTATAGTTAAAAATAAGCATTTAAAAAACCTTAGAAATTAATTGAAAAAAATAGGTTTCAGGGATGTTATAGTTAGTTTGAGATTTCACTTGTATAAAACAAGAGAAATTTGGCCATTATACTTAGTTCAGCTAACTATAACTTGCGCCCCCGTAATGCACTGCTGATGACGTCACATAGTACATCATTCATAACATGGCCGGTGATATCACTGATGACAACACTGATGACATCCTAAATGACATCACTGATGACATCATCCACAAGATAATCTGCTGCACCTCCTCACACCCTAATATAACCTTTGATACACCTACTCTAAAATACAGACAACCATCGTCTAAACCATAGACATACAAATACCAGTTATTACATACCTACTCACGGATTCCTAGGTCTACACACCCATCCACTCATTCACCAATACAGTCACTCATACATGCAGTCACTCATCAGGCCAGTACTGTCATATGCACTCATACACCTATACACACTCACAGACCACTACTCATCCATAGCGTTACTCACACAATTAGTCAGTCATGGAAAAATCAATCACACTTCCATTTACTCACCTATACAGTTATACAAAAACAAGCTCAATTATTGATACAGACACTAACACATGCTTACTCTCTTATACAATCACTCATATAACCACACACTCATCCATACAGCCACTCTCACAATCACTCACTCTCACCTATAGTTCATTTATATACTCCAACACTCATATATACTGCCTTTCACATATGTAGTTGCGCACACATGTTCCACTGAGACATCCATTCACTCACCAACACACCCATACACGCACTCACCTACCCATACAGCCCTTCACAGATGCACTCTTGAACCCATACACTCAGTGAATCACCCACTCACTCCTTCATTTCTAAAGCCCCGGGGAGGTGATGGTCCCCGGGGCATGTCGGGGGGGGGGCTCTAGACCACTACACACATCTTTTTAATGACAAAGCAAACAGAGACCCTGTGAAGTGGTGGTACCTGGGGATGAGGTAGAGCTGCGTGCCCCGTGTTTATATTAACAAAGCGCCAGAAAGGTGGTGGTCTGTGGAGCTTGTGGGGTTGGCTTGAGCCACCCCACACACATTTAAAATTATAGCCCTGGGGAGGATGTGGTCCCTGGGGCAGCGGGAGGCTGCGTGCCCCTCCACCAATCATCAATAAAGCCCCGGGAAGGTGGCAGTCCCCAGGGCTGCGGGCCCCCATTATATAATTTGGGATTGGCCCTGTGACCTGGTTCACCCGGGGACTTAAAAATAACGAAGAATGTGAGCCAGCGCTTTTATTACTTTTTATTTTCTAGCCAGGATTTGTGCACTCAGAGCAGGTCCAGGGGGTCAGGGTGTTTCTACCCTGCCCCCTTTTATTTTTTTTTATTTTTTCTTCATTGTTTTCTTGTGACTTGGTTACTGAGTCACAAGATTTGGAGTGTTGGAAGCCAATCATAATTCAGCCCATGCTCAGGAGGAGTCCCGACTCCCCCTCAGTGTTCAGATATCAAATGTTTTATTTTTCTAATTTCTCAGGAACTACTGAACTGGTTTACACAATTTACAAATAAGAGGGCGCTTTCTGAACCAAATTTGGTGCAATTCAGTTGAGCAGTTCGGGCTATAGCTTTATCTGTGGAAATTAACAATGGAAAAATGTGTTTTGGGGCCCCTCTTTGTTCTCGAACTGCTTGACAAATCACCCCACAACTTTCAAGACAGGAGCTGACTGGAGCATCCGATTAGTTTTGAAATTTTCGCAAAGATTCGTCAACCAGCTCCCAAAAAATTGGCAAAATAAAAAACTATTTTTTAATAGAAACGACATCCTAACTATCTATAACTACCTACGGGCGTCCACCAGTAGGTAATATTTGTCAAATATGGAAGGTGCACTAGGAAATGAAGTCACAGTCTTATGCGTAAGTCCATCAAGTTTCTTTATTTTTCATCATGGTAAAAAAAATTGGACATCAACCAACGCGTCTTGTTCCTATGCAAGGAACTTCTTCAGGGCTGAAACAATTACACAAAATGGCACAAAAATTAACACAATACAAATAAAAAACCAAAAACAATGAACTGTCAAATATATAAACACATTTTACATACAAGCAATATATAAATGATAAAATCAAATGTAAATTCACACATTATGACGTAGTGAGACAGCCCACAATGAATATCACCTACTGACATATACAATACATATAAATACATTTAAAAACACCATCTAACCATGTTGGGTCCCTGATTCACAATTATTTAAAACCCCTGATTAGAATGAAAGAAAAAGAGTTGAGAAAGAAAGAGAAAGAGAAAAGGTTGAAAGAAGAAGTTGAGAAAAGATTAGGAAAAAAATAAGAAAACATTAAGAAAAAAGTGGGAAAAAAGGGGAAAAGAGAAGGGCAAAAAGAATTTGGAAAAACGGGGGAACATTTAGTGTTAAAAAGAATGAATTGCCAACACTAAACTGTACAAGTGCGTTTGCCACCTTGTTGAAAATGCAAAATTTAAGTGCAAAGATATAAATGAAAATAAATTGGATGAAAGAGAAAGAGTTAAGACAAAGGTTAAATGGACAAAAATGGGGAAGCAAAAACATCAGGATTCACTTCATAGAAGGTGAACAAGTAGTCACAAATTCTTACCTATATGTAATATAGGTGGAAATTCTCCAAAATTCTCCAAATGCTTCTCTGATGTAATCTCGGATAAGGCGACTAATCTGAGAAGGAGCCCCACAATAGGGGTTCAGGAAAACAAAGTCCAGCCCTTGCGATCTTAAAGAATAACTTCACGCATATTAAGTCCCTAACAATCGAATTGTCAAGCTGCCTCAACCATTGCCCTTTGCAGGACACATAACAACATATAGTATACAACACACACAAATAACTGAAAAATTGGAACAAAAACATAAGTTGTCCCAGAGTCAGTGGAGAATTCAATGGGTCAAATATATAATAAATTACACCCCACAGAAAAAAATTATTATCATAAGCTATTAAATAAAACGTTGCATTACCTCATTCCAAGAAAGCTAGTAAATAAAAAGTCCTGGCAAACGAGTTATCGTGAACACTGAAATTGAACATTGCATGCCCTAATTCAAATGAATATTCCGAGTATACCGAAATCATGTGTGACCCTCTTTTGGACGGAGAGCCAGTGGAGGCCTCATAGGTGTTGGGTCATGTGCTCATAGCATGGAGTCCTGAAGACGAGTCTGGCTGCGGATTTCTGGATGGGCTGGAGTTTGTATAGAAGCGTCTTGTTGATTCAGGCATAGAGGGTGCTTCCATAGTGCAGTCTGCTGGTTATGAGTGTGTGGGTGACGGTCCTTCTGCAGTCGGGGAGATCCAATTGATGGTCTTACGGAGGATGCAAAGGCAGTTGAAACTGGTGGAGGCGACGGCATTGTTCTGGTGGTTCATGGAGAGGGAGGAGTCAAAGATGATGCTGAGGTTCTGAGCTTGGTCTGTGGGGGTGGGTGGGCTCCCTATGGTGGAGGACCATGAGGTGTTGTCTTAGGATTTCAGTTTTCTCCGAGTTTAGCCTTAGGCAGCTGTCCTTCATCTAGGCTTCCACGTTCTTTGTTCCTTACTCGAAGCAGAGTATGGTGTCTTCGGGATTCTTCACGAGCGAGAGGATGAGTTGGGTGTTGTCAGCGTAGGATATGATATTGAGTCGATGCTGTCTGACGATGGCCACGAGGAACGCCATGTAGATGTCGAAGAGTGTTGGGCTGAGAGATGACCCCAGGGGTACTCTGCAGCTGATTTTCATGGGGGTTGGAGAGAAGGGAGAGAGTTGGATTCACTGTGTTCTGTCAAAGAGGAAGGATCGGATCCAGTCATGCCTGTACGTTCCTCAACCTCTGTTACTCTGTCCACGACTTCATTATACAACTTATTCACTTTCCTCAGAGCACACTGAATTTTCTTTGAGGCCTGCTTTGCTCTGCGGCTTTCTGATCTTGCCTCTGCTTGCATCTGCTTGAGAGTGCTGTATAGAATTCAAAGGAGTCTCGTCGGGGTGAGGCCTCAGGAGGGGCAGCCCCGGCTCTGACATTATCCTGATAAACGTGTGAAGTAGCCGAGTAGTCCCATATTAGTGGCCTTTCGGGGTGGGAGGGAGACCCAGAGGCGCGCCTCCTTGATCTTGAGGCTCTCTTCCTCTGCATGGATTCTTTACCAGAGGTTCTAGACCCTGAGTCTGATCCCTCCTCCTCCTCCTCTAAGCTTCCTTCAGTAGAAATTATTGATTCTGAGTCTTCATTCAATGAAAAAAAGCACTCCCCCTCTATTGAGCCACCATCGCCCTTTTCTGTTACATGCTTAGTCCAGCTTTTTCCTGGATTGCCTTTATCAGCCAAGCTATCCCTGCTGCCCCAGGTACTAACTGGCTGCCTTTGGGAATTCATTTCCGCCTCCATCAGCATCAAAGCTCCCATCATATCCACATTCCCCAAGTCTGTGTCAACATGTCCTTCGTTGCCTCTGCCTACCGTGACTTGCACCGGCTCGAGAATCGATCCTGCCGTGTGAACCTCTGCTGCCACCGCCGCTTCTGAGCCTCGACCGAGTTCAGGCTGTTGCCTGGCAACCAGATTCTCCGTGGCCGCCGCCGCTTCCGCAGCGTCCTCGAGGACGCTCTTTCCAGGCTCCATCTTCTCCTGTATGTCACCAGGCTGCCCAAAGACCTTCGTGGCAAAAACTTCCATCATGGTAGGCTGCCGCAACCCTGGGTCTTTACTTTTCGCAGTGTCCGCTCCTTTCGTTGTTTTGTCCATAATAGAACTCTGCGACTCTGCGTGGCTGTCAGGAGCATTTCTAGTAGACCCGGCTGCCTTCCCACAAAACTCTGCCTTTTTCTTTACCGGCGGGGACGGCACCTTACAGATCGCCCCCCCTGTGCGCCTTCCCAGCGCTTACATCCATACTCGATGTAGCTGCTGTCGTTACTTTTTCTGCCGCTGGATCCGACAACTCTTTCGCTTGTCCTGCTTTGGCGGTCGAGGGGGCATCTTGAGCACCAGGTCTTGCTTCTTTTTACCGCCTACCACGTTCACCAGCGTTAGAACTTTCCCCTTTAACCAGAACCAACTCGGTTTGACCCAGAGAAACTGCTTCTTAATGTAAATGTACTCCTTCAATCCTGCTTGCCACCAGTGTTCAAAGGCCATCAGGGGGTCCACAGCATCCTACTCGTTCCTTAATCCAGCACTAGGCCGGAGAGGGAAAAAAATGCGACTGCTCAGCACATCTCTACAGTGGCCATCTTGCCTCCCTTCGTAAGCAGACAATTTGTTAACGAATAACCCAGCATAAATCAAGAATGTGAAAAAAGGTGATGACTGATTCATAA